>NC_057393.1:42619364-42919364 GCF_019320065.1 Cervus canadensis
TTCAAATCACGGGGCCACCGATTGGAAACTCCATTCTTAACCATGATCTAGATGAAGTCACTAAAAATTTGTATGATAATTATTAATAGTAAGTAGTTACTGTGTTCCTTCTCTGTGCTAAATCTTATCTAAAGGGGATTTAACATAGGCTATATCATTTAATCCTAGTTCTACCATCTAATTCTAGGTAAACTCTAACTATTGTGAGTCAGTTAAATGTCAGGGATTTAATTCTTCCCTTCACTCATTTAAGCCTTATTAGCAAATCTGTTTATCAAAGGTTCCACGAAATTGCTTAAGTTCTCTGAGGATGAAAATTTATTTTTGTGTGTTCTTATGCTTTCTAAAATTTTACTCTAAAATCAAAGAATAATATCTCTGGTAAAGAACAGATTTAGAATAAAATAAAACAAAATGCAACTTGGCTTGAATTCCAGGAAAAGGTGCTTATGAAACAGGTCTATTCAAAGATTCAAAATGATATTGGAGAAGAAGAATTCATATCAAGAATTAACATTTAAAAGATGCTCTACAATGACCCTTGAACTCTGTTCTGTCTTTAGATTCTGTACTTCTACATGGAGTTCTTTTATATATTGAGTTTACTTTCTGTGCATCTTTATTTCTAAGTCAACATAAAAAAATTGAACATTGAGTAAAATCTTTGACTATGTGATCTGAATTGAATATTCCACTCCTCACATTTTATTAAAACAGTTGTCTCAAGGTCAGATATTCTTGGACTGATTTTGAAAGATAAAACCTTTCATTCAACAAACTTTGAATCTACCATTTGCCAGGCATTAAGCTGAAGGAGTTGACTCTGTACCTGATCTCTGGATGCTGATAGACTGGGATAGGCAAAGTTGCTCCTAAAGATCCAAATAGTCAGTCTTTTAGCTTGCAGGCCATACAGTCTCTATTGCAACTCCTCAACTCTTTGGTCATATCATGAAAGCAGCCATAGACTATGTAAACCAGTGAGCATGACTGTCTTCGCTGGAAATTTGATTTACAAGCATAGATGGTGAGCCAGTAGGTTTTACTTGTCTGATCTAGAGTGAGGCAGATAAACAAACTGACAATCACAGTACTGTAATAGTTTTGATAGAGGTAGACACAAAGGACCTCAGGAGCACAGGCACGAGACATCCAGACTCTGCCTTTGTATATATGTCTGTGCAAAGTCTACAGTGGGCTGGGAAGAAGAGTAAGGAGATTATCACTCAGGCTTTTCAGAAAAGTTTATAGCTGAATTTCATCTTAAAAATATGGAGCAATTCATTCTTAGGCCATGCTAACTTTTCCTGCATGTGAAGTGTGAGAACTATTGTGAAATCTGTCATCTTAATATAAGTCAATGATTCTGAATGATGTATGAACAGCACGGAACTCTAGTTCCTCATCAGGTTAATAGATAATCCTAAATAAAAGGGTTACCTAGTTAAATAAGTTTGCAAAATACTATTTCTCTTCTCTCTGTGGCTAGCTTATCAGTTTTTTATTCAAGATGAAGGCTCTGATAAATCTTGTAGTCAAGAAAATATTTTAATTTTCTGTAACTCCCAAATGCCAGTTATTTGTCTGTAGAACCCTTCTTTTGGTGTGGACTGTCTATTAATATAATTCATAAGTACTGTTTTGAATAATGTGACTTTGGAAACAGCTGTAAAACAAGGATGAAGAGTCCTAGATCCCATTTGTCAATGTATAGATGGCTAGGTTGCAGAAGCACTTTAAATGGATGGCCTTTTAGTGTTCAAATTACTGGGCAATAGTTATCTAGCCACTGGGGGATGCAAGGTTGAGTAAGTACCAAGGGTTTTGAGATTTCAGGCAGAACAGTTAGTGAACTCACCTAGTGTATTGGGAAAATAATGAAATTACAGAGTGATGGTTCTAATCCTTGGGCAGTACCACCCCTGGAGGATTTTTGCTTCTCACAATGACAAGGACTTCTACTGGCATTCATCGGTGGGAACAAGAGATGTAGTACATAGGACATCCGTGTGTAATGAAGGTGTGTCCTGCCTGGGTACAAAGGGAAGCCCGTGGACAAACAGTACTGTAGAGAAGGCTTAGCCTATGGGACCAGGGGATCACTCATCATAATGTTTAAAAGATTGGGTAGAAAGTCTGGGCAGAACCTTTTAGGCTGATTCTCAATTGTTAGTGCAGTGTTATATATTTAAAATGGAAAAATATGTCCTAACACTCCTTTTTTTGGTTTTAATACCAGGTATAATTTGCTTAATTGTTTAAAAACTCATCCAATTTTATTTTTCTTCAGGCATAGGCCATTGTAAGATTTACAGAGCAAAGATCAAGTACAGTGTGATCTTCTGAATAAGTCAGTGTTAGAGAAAGCATTTCAGAGGTAATTTAATAAGTATGTTATTGGTGTCTCACCTCATGGTCATTTTGACAGGAGCACCAGAGTAACCTTAGTTTTGATTTTGAAAGTGGATTTTCAGTGAGTTTTTTTTTTTTTCGTTGTTGTTTGTTTGTTTGATTGTTTGTTTTTTTTTTTTAGGCTACTCTAATTATTTTTAAAGTATACTCTGCCAGTCAATAAAATAATTTTCTTTTCTGAATTCTTCTTGAGTAAATAGCCTCAAGGAAATATTCCTGTGGTTCCTGAAAAATATCAAGCAGAATATCTCTTGAAATGACCACAGTTGCTTAAATAAGCACATTCAGTTCAGTTCAGTTCAGTTCAGTCGCTCAGTCATGTCCGACTCTTTGCGACCCCATGAATCGCAGCACGCCAGGCCTCCCTGTCCATCACAAACTCCTGGAGTTTACTCAAACTCATGTCCATTGAGTCAGTGATGCCATCCAACCATCTCATCCTCTGTCGTCCCCTTCTCCTCCTGCCCCCAATCCCTCCCAGCATCAGGGTCTTTTCCAATGAGTCAGCTCTTCACATGAGGTGGCCAAAGTATTGGAGTTTCAGCTTCAGCATCAGTAATAAGCACATTAAGGAAAAAAAAAATTTTCATTTTTTACTGAGGTGTAGCCAGTTAACAGTGTTGTAATAATTTCAGGTGAACAGCAAAGGGACTCAGCCATACAAATACATGTATGTGTTCTTCTCAAACCCCCCTCCCTTCCAGGCTGCCACAGAACATTGACCAGAGTTCCATGTGCCATACAGTATGCCCTTGTGGTTATCCCCTTGAAATACAGCAGTGTGTACATGTCCATCCCAAACTCTTAACTATCCCTTCCCCTCATTTTTCTTACCCAGCAACCATAAGTTTGTTCTTTAAGACTGTGAGTCTGTTTCTGTTTTGTAAGTTCATTTGTGTCATTTCTTTTTAGATTGTACATATAAGGGATTTTATATGATATTTCTCCTTCTCTGTCTGACTTACTTCACTCAGTATGACAGTCTCTAGGTTCATCTATGTTTCAGCAAATGGCATTATTTCATTCTTTTTAATGTCTGAGTAATAATCCATTGTGTATACGTACAACATAGTCATTATCCATTCCTCTGTCAATGAACATTTAGGTTGCTTCCCTGTCTTGGCCGTCATAAACAGTGCTGGAATGAATATTGAGGGCATTTATCCTTTTGGATCATATTTTTTTCTCAATATATGCCCAGGAGTGAAATTACAGGGTCCTATGGCAGTTCCGTGTTTAGCTTTTTTAAGGAAACTCCATACTGTTCTCCATAGTGCCTGTACCAATTTACTTTCCCACCAGTGATGTTCACATGTCTCTTGGATGGCTATATATCTTTTCTGAAGAAATATCTATTTAGGTCATCTGCCCACTGTTTTATTGGGTTATTTGTTTTGATTATGTTAAGCGTCATGAGCTATTTATAAATTTTGGAGACTAATCCCTTGTTGGTCACATCATTTGCAAATATTTTCTCCCAACCTGTGGCTTGTCTTTTTGTTTTATTGTTTCCTTTGCTGAGAAAACCCTTTTGAGTTTAAATAGGTCCCATTTGTTTATTTTTATTTCCAATAATCTGGGAGATGGGTCAAAAAAGATATTCTTCTGCCTGTTTTCCTTTAGGAGTTTTATAGTGCCCAGTTTCACATTTATGTCTCTAATCCATTTTGAGCTTTTTTGTGTGTGGGTTGTGTAAAAGAATGATCTAATTTCACTTTTTCTTTTTTAACATATAGCTGTCCAGTTTTCCAAGCACCATTTGTTGAAGAGGCTCTTTCCAACATTATGTAGCCTTGCCTCCTTTGTCATAGATTAATTGACCATAGGTGCATGGGTTTATTTCTGGGTTTTCTCAGATTGATCTATAATTCTATTTTTCTGCCAGTACCATACTGGTTTGATGACTGTAGCTTTGTAGTATAGTCTGAAACCAGGGAACCTGCTTCCTACAGCTCCGTTTTTCTTTCTCAAGATTGCTTTGGCTATTTGGGATCTTTTGTGTCTCCATATAGATTTTAAGACTTTTTTTTCTAGTCCTGTGAAAAAAGGCTTAGTGATTTGATAGGGATTGCATTGAATCTGTAGATTGCTTCGGGTAGTATAGTCATCTTGACAATATTGTTTCTTCCAATCCACAGATATGGTATATATTTCCATCTGTTCATGTCTTTGATTTCTTTCATCAGGGTCTTATAGTTTTCAGAGTACAGGTCTTCTATCTTCTTAGATAGGTTTATTCCTAAGTATTTTATTGTTTTTGATGCAATGGTAAATGGAATTGTTTCTTGAATTTCTCTTTCTGATCTTCGATGGTAAGTGTATAGACATGCAACAGATTTTTGTGTATTAATTTTGTAACCTGCAACCTTACTGGATTCATGAATTCTAGAAGTTTTCTAGTATCATCTTTAGGATCTTCTGACACCACACATATGGCAGAAAGCAAAGAAGAACTAATGAGCCTCTTGAGGAAAGTGAAAGAGGAGAGTGAAAAAGTTGGCTTAAAGCTCAACATTCAGAAAACTAAGATCATGGCATCCGGTCCCATCACTTCATGGAAAATAGATGCAGAAACAATGGAAACAGTGTCAGACTTTATTTTGTGGGGCTCCAAAATCACTGCAGATGGTGACTGCAGCCATGAAATTAAAAGACTCTTACTCCTTGGAAAAAAAGTTATGACCAACCTAGACAGCATATTAAAAATCAGAGACATTACTTTGCCAACAAAGGTCCGTCTAGTCGAAGCTATGGTTTTTCCAGGAGTCAAGTATGGATGAGAGAGTTGGACTCTAGAGAAAGCTGAGTGCTGAAGAATTGATGCTTTTGAACTGTGGTGTTGGAGAAGACTCTTGAGAGTCCCTTGGACAGCAAGGAGATCCAACCAGTCCATCCTAAAGGAAATCAATCCTGATTATTCATTGGAAGGATTGATGCTGAAGCTGGAACTCCAATACTTTGGTCACCTGATGCGAAGAACTGACTCATTGGAAAAGACCCTGATGCTGGGAAAATTGAAGGCAGGAGGAGAAGGGAATGACAGAGGATGAGATGAATGAATGGTATCACTGACTCAATGGACATGAGTTAGAGTAAGCTGCGGGAGTTGGTGATGGATAGGGAAGCCTGTCATGCTGCAGTCCATGGGGTCGCAAAGAGCTGGATATGACTGAACAACTGAACTGAACTGAACTGAATATATAGCACCATATCTGCAAACAGTGACAGTTTAAATTCTTGTTTTTCATTTTGGATTGCCTTTAGTTTGTTTTCTTCTCTAATTGCTGTAGCTAGGACTTCCAGAACTATGATAAATAAAAATGGCAACAGTGAACATTCTTGTCTTGTTCCTGATATTCCAGGAAATGCTTTCATCTTTTCACCATTGAGTATGATGTTATCTGTAGGTTTGTTGTATATGGCCTTTGTTATGTTGACGTATATTCCCTCCATGCTCACTTTCTGGAAAGTTTTTACCATAAAGGGGTGCTGAATTGTGTCAAAAACTATTTTTCCATCTATTGAGATGATCATATGGTTTTTATTCTTTAATTTCTTGATGTGGTATATCACATTGACTGATATTCAGATACTGAAAAATCCTTGCATCCCTGGGATGAATCCTACTGGATCATGGTGAATGATCTTTTTTAGTATATTGTTAAATACAGATTGCTAGTGTTTTGTTGAGGATTTTTTGTCTATGTTCATCAGTGATATTGGCCTGTACTTTTCTTTTTTTGTGATATCTTTGTCTGGCTTTGGTGTCAGGGTGATGATGACTTCACAGAATGAATTTGGAAGTTTTCCTTCTTCTGCAGTTTATTGAAACAATTTCAGAAGGATAGGTGTTAACTCTTCTCTAAATGTTTGATATAATTTGCCTGTGAAGCCATCATGCCCTGAACTTTTGTTGGGAGTTTTTAAATCACAGTTTCAATTTCAGTGCTTATGATTGGTCTGTTCATATTTTCTGTTTCTTCTCAGTTTAATTTTGGGTGATTGTACTTTTATAAGAATTTGTCCATTTCTTCCAGGTTGTTCATTTTATTGGCGCACAATTGCTTATAGTAGTCTACTATGATCCATTGTATTTCTGTGGAGTCAGTTGTAACGTCTCCTTTTTCATTTCTAATTTTACTGATGTGAGTCCACTTTCTTTTTTTTTTTTTTCTTTCCCTGATGAGTCTAGCTAAGGATTTATCATTTTTATTTATCTTTTCAAAGAACTGGCTTTTGGTTTAATTGATCTTTGCAGTTGTTTTCTTTGTATTTCACTTCATGTATTTTATTTCTCTTTATGATTTCTTCCCTTCTACTAACTTTAGATTTTATTTGTTCTTTCTCTAGTTGTTTTAGGTGTAGTGTTAGGTTGTTTATTTGGGATTTTTCTTGTTTCTTGAAGTGAGACTGTATTGCTATAAACTTCCCTCTTAGAACTGCTTTTGCTGCATCTCATAGGTTTTGGACTTTGAAAAAGCACATAAGTGCTTTCATTTTCATTTTTCTCTAGTATTTTTTTTTAAATCTTCTCTTTGATTTCTTCAATGATCCATTGGTTCTTTAGTAGCATATTGTTTGGCTGCCATGTGTTCATGGTTTCTATAACTTTCTTTTTTCTGGTAATTTATTTCTAACCTCATAGTGTTGTAATCCAAAAAGATATTTGATATGATTTCAATTTTCTTAAATGTACCAAGGCTCACCTTGGGCCCAACATGTGGTCAATCCTGAAGAATATTCCAGGTGCATTTCAGAAGAATGTGTAGTCTGCTGCCTTTGGATACAATGCTGTATAAATTATCAATTAAGTCCATCTAGTCTAAAGTGTCATTTAAGACCTGTATTTCTTTATTAATTTTCTGTTTTGATAATCTGTCCATTGATGAAAGTAGGGTGTTAAAGTTCCCTGCTATTATTGTGTTACTGTCAGTTTCTTCCTTTATTGTTGTTAATATTAGCCTTACATATTGAGGTACTCCTATGTTGGGTGCATATATACTTAAAATTGTTACATCTTTTTCTTGGTTTGAACCGTTAATCATTACATAGTATTCTTCATCTCTTATGACAATCTTTGTTTTAAAGAATTTTTTTTCTGCTCTCAGTATTGTTATTCTAGCTTATCTCTGATTTCCATCTGTATGGAATACCTTCTCCCATCCCCTTAGTTTCAGTCTCTTAAGTGTCTAGGTCTTAGTCTCTAGGTCTGAGTTGGGTCTCTTGTAGAAAGCATATATACAGGTCTTGTTTTTGTATCCACCCAGCCAGTCTATGTCTTTTGTTGTTGCATTTCATCCATTTATATTTAAGATATTTATTTATGATCCCAGTGTAATTTTCTTGATTGTTTGGAGTTTATTTTTTGTAGATCTTTTCCTTCTCTTGTGTTCCCTGCCTAAAGAAGTTCCTTCAGCATTTTTTGTAAAGCTGGTTTGGTGATGCTGAATTCTCCTAATTTTTGCTTGTCTGTAAAGCTTTTGATTTCTTTCTCCTATCTGAACAAAAGTCTTGCTGTGTAGGGTATTTTTAGTTATAAGTTCTTCTCTTTCATCACTTTAAATATATTGTGCCATTCCCTTCTGTCTTGTACAGTTTCTGTTGAGAAATAAGCTTATAATCTTTTGAGTGCTCCCTTGTATGTTATTTGTTGTTTTTCCCTTGTTGCTTTTAATATTTTATCTGTGTCTTTAACTTTTGCCAGTTTGATTACTATGTGTCTCAGCGTGTTCCTCCTTGGGTTTATCTTGCCTGGGACTCTGTGCTTCCTGGACTTGTTTGACTATTTCCTTCCCCATGTTAAGGAAGTATTCAGCAATAATCCCTTCAAATATTTTCTCTGGTTCTCTCTCTCTCTCTTCTCCCTGTGAGACCCCTATATTATGAATGTTGTTCTGCTTAATATTGTCCCAGAGCTCTTTAGAGTGTCTTCATTCTTTTCATTCTTTTTTCTATTTCTGTTTTGCAGCAGTGATTTTTACCATTCCATCTTATAGGTCACTTATCAGTACTTCTGCCTCAGTTATTCTGTTATTAATTCCTTTGAGTGTCTTATCCATTTCTGTTTGTCCTTTAGTTCATCTAGGTCTTTGACAAACGTTTCTTTCATCTTCTCCATTCCTTTTCCAAGATCCTGGATCATCTTTATTATCATTATTCTGAATTATAATTATGGAAGGCTATCTCAGTTCAGCTCAGTTGCTCTGTCGTGTCCAACTATTTGCGGCCCCAAGGACTGCAGCACGCCAGGCCTCCCTGTCCATCACCAAATCTTGGAGCTTGAACAAACTCATGTCCATCGAGTTGGTGATGCCATCCAATAATCTCATCCTGTCATTCCCTTCTCCTACCTTCAATCTTTCCCAGCATCAGGGTCTTTTCTAATGAGTCAGTTCTTTGCATCAGGTGGCCAAAGTATTGGAGCTTCAGCTTCAACATCAGTTCTTCCAATGAATAATAAGGACTGATTTCCGTTAGGATTGACTGGCTTAATCTCCTTGCAGTCCAAAGGACTCTCAAGAGTCTTCTCCAACACCACAGTTCAAAAGCATCAATTCTCCAGGGCTCAGCTTTCTATATGGTCCAAATCTCACCTCCATACATGACTACTGGAAAAACCATAGCTTTGAGTATATGGACCTTTGTTGGCAAAGTAATGTCTCTGCTTTCTAATATGCTGTCTAGGTTTGCCATAGCTTTTCTTCCAAGGAGTAAGCGTTTTTTTTTGTTTGTTTGTTTGTTTTAATTTCATGGCTGCAGTCACCATCTGCACTGATTTTTGAACCCAAGAAAATAAGGTCTGTCACTGTTTCCATTGTTTCCCATATATTTGCCATGAAGTGATGGGACCAGATGTCATGATCTTTGTTTTTTGAATGTTGAGTTTTAAGACAGCTTTTTTCACTCTCCTCTTTCTTTTCATTGAGAGGCTCTTTAGTTTCTCTTCGCTTTCTGCCATAAGGGTGGTGTCATCTGCATATCTGAGGTTATTGATATTTCTCCTGGCAATGTTGATTCTAGCTTGTGCTCCATCCAGCCCAACATTTCACATGATGTATGCAGCATATAAGTTAAATAAGCAGCATGACAATATACAGCCTTGATGTACTACTTTCCCGATTTGAAACCAGCCCATTGTTGCATGTCTGGTTCTAACTGTTGCTTCTTGACCTGCATACAGGTTTCTCAGGAGGCAGGTAAGGTGGTCTGGTATTCCTGTCTCTTTAAGAATTCTCCATAGTTTGTTTTGATCCCCACTTTCAAAGACTTTAGCATAGTCAATAAAACAAAAGTATATGTTTTTCTGGAATTCTTTGCTTTTTCTATGGTCCAACGGATGTTGGCAATTTGATCTCTGGTTCTTCTGCGTTTGCTAAATCCAGCTTGAACATCTGGACATTCTTGTTTGACATACTGTTGAAGCCCGGCTTGGAGAATTTTGAGCATTACTTTGCTAGCGTGTGAGATGAGTACAATTGTGTGGTAGTCTGAACATTCTTTGACATTGCCTTTCTTTGGGATTGGAATGAAACTGACCTTTTCCAGCCCTGTGCCACTGCTGAATTTTTCAAATTTGCTGGCATATAGAATGCAGCACTTTCACAGCATCATCTTTTAGGATTTGAAATAGCTCAGTTGGAATTCCATCACCTCCACTAGCTTTGTTCGTAGTGATGCTTCCTAAGGTCCACTTGACTTTGTATCCCAGGATGTCTGGCTCTAGGTGAGTGATCATACCATCATGGTTATCTGGGTCATTAAGACTTTTTTGTATCATTCTTCTATGTATTCTTGCCACCTCTTCTTAATATCTTCAGCTTCTGTTAGGAAGATTGTCTATCTCCACTTTATTTAGTTGTTTTTCTTCCGTTTTATCTTGTTCATCTGGAACATAATCCTCTGCATTTCATTTTTATTAATTTTCTATGATAGTGGTCTTTGTTCTGGAAGCTGCAGAATTTTAGTTCTTGCTTTTCCTGTCTGCTCTCTGGTAGATGAGGCTAAGAGATTTGTGCAAGCTTCCTGATGGGAGGAACTGGCAGTGGGTAAAACTGGGTCTTTCTCTGGTGGGCAAGACCACGCTCAGCAAATCTTTAGTCTGATTACGTGCTGATAAGTGGGCCTGTTCTCCCTCCCTGTTAGTTGTTTTGCCTAAGTTGATGCAGCCCTGGAGTCTAGAGCCTCTATAGTAGGGCTCATGGTGACCTCCAAAAGAACTTACACCAAGAACCATCTCCCGGGACAGCTGCCGCCAGAGTCCTTATGCCCACAGCAAGGCACTGCTGACTCTCTAACACTAGCAGGTAGGTCTGGTTCAGTCTCCTGCGGGGGTCACTGCTCCTATCCCCTGGGTCTTGGTGTGCACAAGATTTTGTGTGTGCTCTTCAATAGTGGAGTCTCTGCCTCAGTACCATCGAAGTCTTCAGTTAAATCCTGACGACTTTGAAAGTCAGATTCCCTAGGGACTTTGAGTCCCTCTGCCAAATCCCCAGGCAGAGAAGTCTGACATGGGGCTCAGAACCTTCACAACAGGGGGAGAGCTTCTTTGGTTTTATTGTTCTCCATTTTGTGGGTCACCCATCCAGAAGTAATAGGATTTGATTCTATTGTGACTCTGCCCCTCCTACCACCCTATTGCAGCTTCTCCTTTGTCTTTGGACATGGAATACCTTTTTTTGGTGTGTTCCAGTGTCATCCTGTCAATGGTTGTTCAACAGCTACTCACAATTTCTGTGCTTTCACAGGACGAGATAAAGGGCTTCCCTGATAAAGGGCTTCCCTGATAGCTCAGTTGGTAAAGAATTCACCTGTAATGCAGGAGACCCCAGTTTGATTCCAGAGTTGGGTAGATCTGCTGGAGAAGGGATAGGCTACCCACTACACTCTTGGGCTTCCCTTGTGGTAAAGAAATCTGCCTGCAATGTGGGAGACCTGGGTTCGATCCCTGGATTGGGAAGATCCCCTGGAGAAGGGAAAGGCTACCCACTCCAGTATTTGCCCTGTAGAATTCCGTGGACTATCCATGGGGTCACGAAGAATCTGACACAACTGAGTGACTTTCACTTTCATAGGAGGAGATAAGAACATGTTTTTATACTCTGTCATCTTGAACCAATCCAAGGCACATTTTTTAAAATACAAGTGCCTCATATGGGTTGGTGTAGCCCCTGCCAGGGTAACCTGAAAGGCATGTAGAGAGTAGATGGGCTGAGTTTCACCCATTCCCCGTGCAAGTGCCTTGTACAGTGAGCAAACTGCACATCTCTATATAGAGACCCTGGATTAAAGCCACTATAGCCTTAGTGCATTTGTCTTTACTATGTGTGTGTGTGTGTGTGTGTGTGTGTGGGTGTGTGTCTATCAGTTCAGTTCAGTTGCTCAGTCGTGTCCGAATCTTTGCGACCCCATGAATCACAGCACTCCAGGCCTCCCTGTCTGTCACCAACTCCTGGAGTTTACACAAACTCATGCCCATCGAGTCGGTGATGCCATCCAGGCATCTTATCCTCTGTCGTCCCCTTCTCCTCCTGCCCTCAATCTTTACCAGCATCAGGGTCTTTTCAAATGAGTCAGCTCGTCGCATCAGGTGGCCAAAGTATTGGAGTTTCAGCTTCAACATCAGTCCTTCCAGTGAACACCCAGGACTGATCTCCTTTACGATGGACTGGTTGGATCTCCTTGCAGTCCAAGGGACTCTCAAGAGTCTTCTCCAACACCACAGTTCAAAAGCATCAATTCTTCGGCGCTCAGCTTTCTTCACAGTCCAACTCTCACATCCATACATAACCACTGGAAAAACCATAGCCTTTCCAGACGGACCTTTGTTGGCAAAGTAATGTCTCTGCTTTTTAATATGCTATCTAGGTTGGTCATAATTTTCCTTCCAGGGAATAAGAGTCTTTTAATTTCATGGCTGCAGTCACCATCTGCAGTGATTTTGGAGCCCCAAAAAATAAAGTCTGACACTATCCCACTGTTTCCCCATCTATTTGCCATGAAGTGATGGGACCAGATGCCATGATCTTAGTTTTCTGAATGTTGAGCTTTAAGCCAACTTTTTCACTCTCCTCTTTCACTTTCATCAAGAGGCTTTTTAGTTCCCCTTCACTTTCTGCCATAAGGGTAGTGTCATCTGCATATCTGAGGTTATTGATATTTCTCCTGGCAATCTTGATTCCAGCTTTTGCTTCTTCCAGCCCAGCGTTTCTCATGATGTACTTGGCATATAAGTTTATATGTGTGCATGTTTTTGAGTGCCTACTCCAGAATACAATCTGTTGTTGGTATTCTACAAGCTAAATTGTATGTCCCTTTGAGTGTTTACTCCATGGCAGAGCTTCTTTGCTAAGTACTTCATATTTATTAACACTCTGCTCCAAGAGCTAGGTTTTGTTGTTTTCATTCCCTGACTAAGGAATCTGAATTTGTTGGTTTTAAATAACTTGTCCATCGTTACATAACTAGGAAGTGGAGGCACTGGGTTTCAAAATTATCTTTTTTATTTTCTGATTCTAAAATCCATGCTCTTAGTTACTATACTATACGGCTTTCACAGAATTTATACATTATTGTGAGAAGGCAGATATATTAACACATGGTTAAAGTAAAAGTGTAGGTGCTATTTAGGCAAGATATACCTACTTAGATAGAGAAAGAAAGTTGTCAGGAACCATTTCTCAAGAGTTTGTCCCTCAGCTGAATCTTAAAGAAGTTTACATAAATATGTGGGAATTCAAAGACTGATAAATCAAAACCACAGTGAGATATCACTTCATCCTGTTAGTGGCTGTTATTTAAAAAAAAAAAAAGCATGTGTTCATGAGGATATGGAGAAATTGAAACTTCTGAAACTTTTGCACAGTGTTTGAAGGGATGCAAAATGGTACAGTTGCTTCTGTGAAAAACAATATAGTTTCCTCAAAAAATCAAAATAGAGCCACCATATGATCCAGCAATCCCATTTCTGGATATGTTTTGGAAAGAATTGAAATCAGGATCTCTTAAGAGATACTGGCATTCCTGTGTTTATTGTGGCACTATTCGCAATAGCAAAGATGTAGAAACAACCTAAATATCCATCAATCAATGAATGTATAGATAAACTGTGATATCTATATATATATACTTGTGTGTGTGTGATGGAATACTATTCAACCTCGAAAAAGAAGGAAAATCTGAAATATGCAACATGGATGCCCCTTGAGGACATTATGCTCAGTGAAATAAGTTAACCGAAAGAAAAATGCTGCATGATTTTACCTATATAAGATATCTAAAATACTGAAATTCATAGAATCAAAGAGTAGAATGGTAGCTGCCAGAGGCTAGAACAAGAGAGAAATGAAGAGTTATTTTTTAATGGATACATCATTTCAACCTGGGAGGATGAAAGTGTTCTGTAGGTGGATCGTGGTGATGGTTGCACAACAGTGTGAATATCTTAGTGCCATTGCATTGTGCACTTAAAATGACGTCTTTGTTATGTATATTTTATTATAATTTATAATAATTCATTGATTTCTTGGATCTCAGTACATAACTTATTTTTTTTATTCTTTTTTTTTATTTTTTATTTTATTTTATTTTTTTTTATTAGTTGTAGGCTAATTACTTCACAACATTTCAGTGGGTTTTGTCATACATTGATATGAATCAGCCATAGAGTTACACGTATTCCCCATCCCGATCCCCCTCCCACCTCCCTCTCCACCCGATCCCTCTGGGTCTTCCCAGTGCACCAGGCCCGAGCACTTGTCTCATGCATCCCACCTGGGCTGGTGATCTGTTTCACCATAGATAATATACATGCTGTTCTTTCGAAACATCCCACCCTCACCTTCTCCCACAGAGTTCAAAAGTCTGTTCTGTACTTCTGTGTCTCTTTTTCTGTTTTGCATATAGGGTTATCGTTACCATCTTTCTAAATTCCATATATATGTGTTAGTATGCTGTAATGTTCTTTATCTTTCTGGCTTACTTCACTCTGTATAATGGGCTCCAGTTTCATCCATCTCATTAGGACTGATTCAAATGAATTATTTAACCTGATTTTTTTTTTAAATTTGGAAACTGACCTAGGACATTTTGACCAAGGATCTGGCCTCAGAGATTGATAGTTGCTTTAGAAAATGAATCTACAGAATTGGAAACTTTATAATCAAATATAAAAGTTTGTAGTTGATTATAATGTAGTTACAGAGGATGGTTTTCAAGATAATACTTTTAGGATTTTTGTTATTTTAACATGAAACTTGACCATTGATACTTGTCTAGGGCTTTATATATGTGAAAAGCAATTTCACATACATTCTTTCATATTATTTAATGGTGTTTGCTTGAGATTCAGTTCAGTTCAGTCGTTCAGTCGTGTCCGGCTCTTTGCAACCCCATGAATCGCAGCACGCCAGGCCTCCCTGTCCATCACAAACTCCTGGAGTTTACTCAAACTCATGTCCATCTAGTTGGTGATGCCATCCAGCCATCTCATCCTCTGTTTGAGATTACTCAGCCTCAAATTGTTATATCTGTATTAGAGATGAAAATATGAGAGGATTCACTGAGCTAAAGTGATTTGCCTATCTTTTGCACATACTCCTAGAGTTACGGTGATATTAACGATACCTAATTGATGAGAATATAACTCTTATCTTAATGAGAGTAGCAGAGATAATGGTTTCATAGATTTTTCTCTTTTTAATCATTGAAAATATTTTAAATTTTATGCCACCATTAATTATTTAAGTGGACACATTGTGAATGAATAAAGAGATGTGGAGAATGTACCTGTCATCAGTGGTGGCCTGAACAATGACATGGCTAACTGCTCTCCTAATCACCATCCTTGCCCCCCCACCCCTCACAACAAAAAGATCTACTCTCCATACTGCTACAAAATTGATTTTTTTTTGGGGGGGGGGAGTTTAATTGGGAATATCCCCTGGAGAAGGAATCAGCTACCCATGTCAGTATTCTGGCCTGCAGAATTCCATGGATAGAGGTTCCTGGCAGGCTACAGTCCATGGGGTCACAAAGAGTTGGACACGACTGAGTGACTTTCACTTCTTCCTTCAAAATTGATTTTCAACACTGTGTTAGTTCCTGCTGTACAGTGAAGTGAATCAGCCATATGCATTCATAATCCCCTCCCCTCTTGTACCTCCCAAACCCTCATCCTACCCATCCACCCTGAGAAAACCATAATTCAAATTCATAATTCATAATTCAAATTCATAATTCATAATTTAAAAAGACAAGTGTACCCTGATGTTCACTGCCTCACAATTACAATAGGCAGGACATAGAAACAATCTAAATGTCCAATGTCAGATTGATGTTTTTCATTTTTTGAAGAACATATAGTATGTAATGTCACTCTCTCTACTAACCACCCCGCTCCCGTGGCTTAACAAAACTCCTAAAATAATTCAAAACAATTTCCCAGGGCCTAATAGACCCTACATTTTCTAGCTCCTCTCCAACATGAACTCAGACATCTTCTCTTTAACCATGCTTGGGTCTTGTTCATTTCTCCAACATACCAAGGTCATTCCCAACTCAAGGCCTTTATATTTGCTGTTTTTTCTGGTAAGTTCTCCTGGTTCTTTGTAAAATTGGATTCTTCTCATATTTCAGATGTCAACTTTCAGCATTTGAGAGAGAAATTTTCGGCCATTGTATCTAAAGTGGGCAATGAATCTGCATCTCAAAACTCTGTTTTCTTCTTGGCTCTTTATATATATATATATCTCCCTTCTAGTATTATCTGCTTTACCCCATCTAATATGAGATCCCCTAAGAAGGAACTTTCAGTGCTACATCTCCAACATTTACCATAGTCAATGTCAAACACAGAAGTTGTTCAGTATAAATACATACAGTGCTGAGTAATTACTAACAAAAAAAAAAACCACACTAAGGACAAAAACATGAGAAGAATAAACAAAAACAATTATGAAAATCTCCCAAAATTTTCATCAAAAGTAATCATGACTTTTAAAGGATCCTCCATGGAAAACTATATTTTCTTTATGGGTAAATTTTTTATTATTTTTTAGTCTAGAGTTTGAGACTTTCTTCCTAGAAAGTCTCAATATTGATTTTCTTCCTAGAAGTAATGATGATTTAATAATGATTTTCTTCCTAGAAATAAATTATTTCCTTCCTAGAAAACTATGTCTGAGGTTTTCAAAAGAATGAAACAAGATACTATAGACAGTAGTAGAGGAGTGGTTGGAACCTTGGTCAGAGACACCTTGTTTTAAGGAGATTCCACTGAGTTTTTCCATGTAATAAAACAAGGTGTAGAAAACACACCCAACTATTACAGGAGCTGAGCTTAGGATTTTTTTTAACACTTTTAATTAGAACCTCTTTAGTTTTTCAAACTTAAAAAAACTGTTCTAATTACCCAATAAAAACAGCCAATTGTTGGTTTCATTTGATTCATTTTCTCTAATGTAAGTAAAACTAAGTGGACCATTTCACTCTGAATGTTCTCTACCTAAAGTACTTTGTCTGTAAAGTTACTTGGAAAATAGAAGCTATAAATAGATTTCTATGTCTGTGTAACATGTGTTTAACTTCTGATCATCTGGCTAAAACACTGTCTCACTGATTCGTAAAATTATTTCTTCATTCTTATCATTTGTTTGCAATCAACCACAAATATGTTTATAATGCTAGGAGCTTTTAATAACTGAACACATATTTACAGAACAGCTACTATGTCCTGAAACTTGTAAGATTAAAGCAATATATTAGTAAACAAAATATAATTTGCTTCCCTCTAATCTGTAATATCATGGTAGGACCTAGAAATTAGTGATCAATAAAACATATTCTAATATAAGTAAACATTGCCGTTAATTAACTTGATCTTAGAAAATTTATTTAAAATTGATGGGATCTTTTTGAAGTACTTGGATTTATCATCAGTATTATGGCAATAATAGCACCAATATCATAGTATAATTAAGCATATAGTATATTAGTAATAGCATTCAGTTAATAACAATGAAAAGGTAGAAAATGGGATACATTGTTATTGAAATCAGGCAAAATTTGAACCAGTTGTACAAAGAGAAACACAGAACCCCTTTCAAGGAAAGAATCTTTTCTTTTTTTGGATAGCATTTATATGGTTAATTAGCAGCATATATTTAAGCCTCCCCATTGTACAGATAGCTTAATACAGTAGCCATATGAACTAAAAATATTTAAGCCTGCTTTAAAAAAGAAAACCAAAAGAAAGCTTTCATGGGTTGTTGGCAGCTGTTGGAAAAGATGGGAGAACCTGGGAGGGAAGGAAGAGTGATGAGTTAAGCAAGATGGTAGCAGTCAGAGACAGAAGAAAAATTTAGCTCATATACATTTCCTGTTATAAGTTTTAAAGAATAAATCTTTAAAAACTTTAGAACAATGATATTACACAATCAATGATATGCCATGTGGCATCCTTTCTTACTATAAATCAACCTATAAACCCAATATATCTGCAAATGGTCTGATGAAAATATCAGCTCATTGATAAGTCTTCTTTATAAAAGCAAGTGACAGGGCAGATGTTAGAGAAAATGAAACAAATTTCCCTTCAATAAATACTTATTTATGAGAAGATACATAATGAAAGGAGAAAGGGAAGACATGCATATTACACATTTGTTAAATGAGCTAATAAACCAGACACAAATTGCCCTGAAAATAGAGGGAAGAATATTTCTTGATTTTACAACTTATAGTACCAATAATTTGAGAGTATTGTAATAATTTGTAAAGTATTGTCATCTCTGGAGTCCATTTCATCAAAAGAATGAAATCCATAGACATAAAGTTGCTCATGACACTTTCTTGTTAATCTAATGTATGTGAGAGCTAGAGACATGTCTTTTCTTTCATTTCTGATATTGATCATTTGTGTGTTTTCTCTTTAGGTCTTGATCAGTTTCTCTAAGGCTTATAAATGTTAATAATCTTTTTGAAGAATCAGTTTATGGTTTCATTGATTTTTCTCTGTTTTGTTTTGATTACTTGCACCTAGATCATAATGGTTACCCAAGTGATGAACACATGACCCAGGGAGACCAATGAAACATGGTCTTACTTAAAGTGATTAGAATTTTATCACTGCATTTATGTAGGCTGAGGCTAATTCCACCATCTTGCTACCACATGCAAAACCGTGTGTTGGCAAAAAACCAATACTCAGAAGCAGGCAGACCTTCAAAAAAGAAAATCTGAATCTTGGTATATCCTTTGAGTTTCAACTGAACTGAGCTTACAGTCTCCCTTTCTTCTTCTTTTTTTTTATTATATGAGTTAATAAATTCTTTTTAATTAGGGCATTTTGGTTTGGGGTGTGTAGGTGTGCATGTGTGTGTGTGTGATACACAATCTAAATAATCCTAACTGACAGGACAACTTCACAGCTTTAGATATGAAACAAGTCTAATAATAATAACACAGAGAATATCTGCAATAAAAACCAGCATCTAAAACTTTCTGTCATGATGGTAGACCAAGTTGACATGGGAATTCTACCTTCCCACTTGGTCTTCCTTCAATATACATTCATATTCTTCAAACATAAAGTAGGACTATTCTGGTACATACCATGACTGATTGCTTGGGTCTCCTCTGAACTCATAAAGTTCTGATAGTGATTCCTCATGCAACAGTTAGGCGTGTGTGTGTGTGTGTGTGTGTGTGTGTGTGTGTTGCTTTCTTATATTGAGTGTGCTTTTAACATGGAAGGACTTAGAGCCTTCTTTTTTTTTTTTTTTTGCTCTTTATAGAGATTTTTTCTTTATGGTGCTAACCCTAGAAAAGTGAATGTGCATTTTTATTAAAGTTCAGATATTTCTAAAGGTAGATTTCAGTCTATAGTCACTCCACCCTGAATGTGCCTGATCTTGTCTAGTGGTAGATTTCTGGTCAAGAGCATAGTATTTTGGACTTTTTAGTAAAAAAGGTACAAACTCCAAGTTATAACATAAGTAAATTCTGGGGATTTAATATGCAACATGGTGACTAAAGGTAACAATACACAATACTTTATTATATATTTGAAACTTGCTAAGAGTAGATCTTAAAAGTTCTCATCAGAAGAAAATAATTTGTAATTATGCGTGGTGATGGATGTTAACTAAACTTTAGTTCAGTTCAGTTGCTTAGTTGTGTCCGACTCTTTGCGACCCCATGAACTGCATGGGCTCCCTGTCCATCACCAACTTCCAGAGTTCACCCAAACCCATGTCTATCGAGTTGGTGATGCCATCCAACCATCTCATCCTGTCATCCCCTTCTCCTCCTGCCCCCAATCCATCCCAGCATCAGGGTCTTTTCCAATGAGTCAACTCTTCGCATCAGGTGGCCAAATATTGGAGTTTCAGCTTCAGCATCAGTCCTTCCAATGAACACCCAGGACTGTTCCCCTTTAGGATGGACTGGTTGGATCACCTTGCAGTCCAAGGGACTCTCAAGAGTCTTCTCCAACACCACAGTTCAAAAGCATGAATTCTTGGGTGCTCAGCTTTCTTTATAGTCCAACTCTCACATCCATACATGGCCACTGGAAAAACCATAGCCTTGACTAGACAGACCTTTATTGGCAAAGTAATGTCTCTGCTTTTTAATATGCTGTCTAGGTTGGTCATAACTTTCTTTTAATTTCATGGCTGCGATCACCATCTGCAGTGATTTTGGAGCTCAGAAAAATAAAATCAGCCACTGTTTCCACCATTTCCCCATCTAATTGCCATGAAGTGATGGGAACAGATGCCATGATCTTAGTAACTAAACTTACTGTGGTAATTATTTTGCAATATATAATTATGTCAAATCATTATGTTGTATGCCTAAAATTAATGTAAAGTTATAGGACAATTAATATATCTCCATATATACATATATGCATATATATGACACATATTCAGAAAGCATTTTTCTTATTAAGAAAAAAAACTAAATGAAATACATCGATAATTTTTTTTTAAGAGCATTGTCATTTGACCAAGTCACTTATAACTTGTCCTTGAAAGAAAGAGAATGGCTAACCAATGCTATGTGTGTGTCTGTGTGTTTTTAATTGGAGGATAGTTGCTTTACAAAGTTGTGTTGGTTTCTATCATACATCAACATGAATCAGCATAGGTATACATATATACCCTCTCCCTCCTGAATCTCTCTTCCACCTCCCACCCCGTCTCACTGCTCTAAGTTATCACGCAGAGCACCAGGTTGAACTCCTTGCATCATACAGAAAATTCCCACTGGCTATTTGTTTTACGTATGGTAATATACACGGTATCACCTCACACTGGTCTGAATGGCAATCATTAAAAGAAATCTACAAACAATACATGCTGGAGACAATGTGGAGAAAAGGGAAGCTCTTGCACTGTCGGTGGGAATGTAAATTGGTACAGCCACTATACAGAAGAGTTTGAAGATTTCTTAAAAATGCTATGCATTTTTTATTTTCATTAAATGCTTGTAGAGGGTGAGGTAGGCATTGCCTAAAAATTTGCAGCCTCTGAGTGTGCAGGTAAGCATCAGAGCAGAAATGGCTTTAACAGACTTTAAAGAAAAGGAACCATTGCTAATGGGGAAAATATACAAACTATACTCTTTCTTTTTAGTACTTTATATAAACCCATCTTTACTACCATGTTAGTATTTGTGTTTCAGAATTTTTGTTTTATATTTTTTGAAGGGCCTCAAAATAACAATAGATAACATGTGATACACAGTTACTGTGTTATAAGCATCATACCAGGCACTTCAGATACATCATATTAATCCTTACAACAACTTAACCAGGTATAAATATCCTCATTTTGTATCTGAGGAACTGAGGCTCAGACGAATGCAATCACTTGCCGTGGATCAACAGATAGTGGCAGAATTAGGAACCATGGAGCCGGAATCTATAGCTAATAATATTCTTAATTACTGTATTCCTGTACTGCCTTCTTTAACCTTAGGCCTCTGTTAGCACAAAGTATCCACCCTATATTTAATCAAAACAGAGAAAGGTTTGCTAGGCTTTTTCTCTGTTCTTTATCTTTGCCAAGTCTCCCAAAATAGAGTAATCTAAGTTTCATAGTTCAGCTCATGTCTAGCTAAATATTTTGAATATCCCTGCCTTCATCCCCTGCCATGCCCCGCTAAATTTTCAACCATCTCACCACAGTAATGTCTCTAATGGCAGAACAGTGCCCATCATTATATGATCATTTAAATAAATCGTGGTTCATTCATTAGGTACATATGTAGCCCTAAAGAGTGTGTTATAGAAGAATATCTACTGAAATGGAAACTATTTCACACTATGCTTAAAAGTAATAAAATATTCTCTATTACTCGTTTGGTAAAGAAACATACACAAATGCGAACTTTGGTTACTTTTATCTAGTAGAATTACACATGTCTTTATTTTTTCTTGGCATTTTTCACAGAGTTTATATTGCTTCTGTGACAGGAAAAAGTTATATATTTTTTAAAATCATGGAAAATCTTCAACATTAAACTCATTTCCACTGCTTTCACTAAATCTTTGGCAGGCAGCTATGATCCCTCTCATCCAAAGTCCTATAGCATCTGGTACCTCCGTTATGAATGCTGCACATATACTAACTTGCTTAATGATTGTTTTGTATATATGTTTAACTCTACAAAATAGTAACTAGGATTTAGAAGAATGAGGAAGAATGCTTTGTACATGCTGTTCCCTAGCCCCAAAACCAAAGTACTGAAAATTCAGCTAGAAATTATAGTTCAAGGCTTCCTATTTCCTGGTTTACCTCACATGTTTACTAATCCTTGCTGGTCTCTGCTAAGTCACTTCAGTCATGTCCAACTCATTTGGACATTGTAGCCCATGGACTGTAGCCCACCAGGCTCCTCTGTCCATGGGATTCTCTAGGCAATAATTCTGGAGTGGGTTGCCATGCCCTCCTCCAGGGATCTTCCTGACCCAGAGGTTGAACCTGCGTCTCTCATATCTCCTGCACTGGCAGATGGGTTCTTTACCACTAGTGCCACCTGGGAAGCCCCTTACTAATGTTTTCCTATCACATGGTTCATTCACATAATTACCGTATATATATGACATAGTTCATATAGATCTAAAGAAAAGAAATGCTTCAGTTCAGTTGCTCAGTCATGTCTGACTCTTTGCAACCCCATGGACTGCAGAACGCCAAGCTTCCCTGACCATCACTAACTCCCAGAGCTTGCTCAAACTCATGTCCATCGACTTGGTGATGCCATCCAACCATCTCATCCTCTGTCATCCGCTTCTCATCCTTGTCATCTGCCTTCAATCTTTCCCAGCATCAGGATCTTTTCCAGGAGTCAGTTCTTTGCATCAGGTGGCCAAAGTATTGGAGTTTCAGCTTTAGCATCAGTCCTTCCAATGATTATTCAAGACTGATTTCCTTTAGGACTGACTGGTTTGATCTCCTTGTAGTCCAAGGGATTCTCAAGAGTCTTCTCCAACACCACAGTTCAAAAGCATCAATTCTTTGGCACACAGCTTTCCTTACAGTGCAACTTCACATCCATACATGACTACCGGAAAGACTATAGTTTTGACTAGATGGATGCTTAGAGCACTTATTGTATATCAGGGCTCTTCAAAGACCTGGAGACTCTTTCTCCAACAATTCTACTTTAACCTGGGAAATATCTTGGGCTTGACCTAAGATTCAGTTTAAGAAATGTATTTGTCACCTATAACCTGAAAAATGTTTTTTAAAATACTAACCTTCAGAAATAATTCACAGAATGGAAAATATTAAATTTCATATCAGGTGGAGAGTGGTGGTGGGATGGAAAGCCACCAGCTGATGGAGAGCTGGAGGTTAAGATACTGTCCTGAGTCATCTCCTAATAATATCATAGAAATTTGATTGACGTGGGTTCCAGCCACCAAATATTGAATTCCTAGCACACTTATCAACTCCTAGAATGCTTGATCTATTTTGGTGTTTTACTTTGCTGACAAAAGTATTGAAAATTATTTTCTATATTCTACAAAGTGCCAAGTATGTACTAGCTGCTGATGATAATGAGTGAGCAAAACATTCATCCGTAGATCTCCAGGAGCTTAAAAGTGTAATGAGAAAAGGTATGAATCAAAAAAGTACATACATAAGTATACAATTTAAATACTACAAATAAAAAGTACATGGTTCAATAAAAAGAGATTTGACCTAATTCAGAGCTCATGGAAAGCTTCCTTGAATAAATGAAAACTGAGTCAATATATGGGAAACTATGAGGAATTAATTACACAAAAGGATAATAAAAAGGAATTTCACTGATTAAAATAGCACAGGGAAAGCCCAATTACAAGTAGAAGAAAGAGTTTATAAGGGACAGAAAGAGGTAGTATAGCTGGAAGAGAAAGAACAAGAGGAAAATGGAATGAGCAAATGCTGGGAAGGAGACAGCCTTGCAAGCCAAGTAGAGAGTTTAGTTTTACTCTTAAGTACAACAGAAGGAACAACAGACTGGTTCCAAATAGGAAAAGGAGTGCGTCAAGGCTGTATATTGTCACCCTGCTTATTTAACTTATATGCAGAGTACATCATGAGAAACGTTGGGCTGGAAGAAGCACAAGCTAGAATCAAGATTGCCAGGAGAAATATCAATAACCTCAGATACGCAGATGACACCACCCTTAGGGCAGAAAGTGAAGAGGAACTAAAAAGCCTTTTGATGAAAGTGAAAGAGGAGAGTGAAAAAGTTGGCTTAAAGCTTAAAATTCAGAAAACTAAGATCATGGCATCTGGTCCCATCAGTTCATGGGAAATAGATGGAGAAACAGTGGAAACAGTGTCAGACTTTAATTTTGGGAGCTCCAAAATCACTGCAGATGGTGATTGCAGCCACGAAATTAAAAGATGCTTACTCCCTAGAAGGAAAGTTATGACCAACGCAGACAGCATATTAAAAAGCAGAGACATTACTTTGCCAACAAAGGTCTGTCTAGTCAAGGCTATGGTTTTTCCAGTGGTCATGTATGGATGTGAGATTTGAACTGTGAAGAAAGCTGAGCACCAAAGAATTGATGCTTTTGAACTGTGGTGTTGGAGAAGACTCTTGAGAGTCCCTTGGACTGCAAGGTGATACAACCAGTCCATCCTAAAGGGGATCAGTCTTGGGTGTTCATTGGAAGGGCTGATGCTGAAGCTGAAACTCCAATACTTTGGCCACCTGATGCGAAAAGCGGACTCATTGGAAAAGACCCTGATGCTGGGATGGATTGGGGGCAGGAGGAAAAGGGGACGACAGAGGATGAGATGGTTGGGTGGCATCCCCGACTCGATGGGCATGAGTCTGAGTAAACTCCGGGAGTTGGTGATGGACAGGGAGGCCTGGTGTGCTGCGATTCATGGGGTCGCAAAGAGTTGAACACGACTGAGTGACTGAACTGAACCGAACAATAGAAGCAGTTGATGTCTTTCAGTGAGAAGGTGATACGATCAGCTTTTCCTTTCAAAGGAGCATTCTTGCTGCTGAGTGAGAACAGATTGGAGGGAGAAAAGAAGAGATATCAATAATCAATTTAGGAAACTACTGTAAAGTTTCAAGTGATAAATGATACCTTGATCAGAATGGTAGTGGAAATGGAGCAAAGTAGATGGACTCTAGAAATATTTAAGAGGTCAAATAATAGAACATGGTGATACTATGTTGGGCATTAGGAAGAGGAAGGTGTAATGGATACCGCTAGGATTCTGACTTGGGGAAGATTCATAATATTGGATGAAAAACAGGATTAAGGAAGTCTCAGAGTCATGGATTTGAGTTTAGACATGTTTATTTGAGGTGCTTTGAGGCATTCAAAAATAAGCTGTCTTATATATCTGGAGCTCTGAGAAAGCAAAAAACATAAATTTGAATCACTGACATATCGGGGCAGATCTAGGAATATTTCTATGCTTTCCAATTCATAGCTTTTATTTTCTCATAAGGTAAGGTTGGGGTTTATGTTGAGGTGAAAGAAAAAAAGAAAGCTAGATAGACTGAGAATTTCTGCAATTGTCATTGGCAAGTGTGTGAGAAATGTATAGTAGAATAGAAGGGTGACAGGGAAGGTCTCTGAAGTTGGTGATTATGAATTCATGATGGAACTCATCTCTACTTCCATGACTTTCTCCAGTAGAACTCAAATGCTTGTGAGCAGACAGATATGGAGACAGAAGATGGTTTGCTCATGTCAGGGCTGGAGTTGGACCTTTTTGCATAAAGAAAAGACACATTTCAAATTTCTCTTGGAATTGTTCAGAAAACTCTTTGTTCTATCACTTTGTCAGTGTCCAAAAGTGGTAACTAAATGATTATAACTAAATATGTAGGTAGGCATGAAATACTTAAATTGTATAACAAAACTAGCTGCTATAGCTAAGAATACTTCTAATCAAGGAGATAAATTAAAGAAATACAAATAGGGTATCCTAGAAATGATACCTAGAATGAGGAGATTCTTTCAAGCAATACTCAGCCAGAAGAACAACAATAGCAAAACACCCCAGTATTAAATTCCAAAGCTCAAACATCTTCTTTAACATGCAAAAGGATTTCATAGCAGGCATTTGGGGTGTTCAATAATATAGGTGTTTACACATCAACCCTAATGTTTAAAATTTTTCTATTACTTTACTGTCTCTCCAAGTGGCTTTTCTTATAATAGATTCAATGGGACATAAAGGAGATTTTTATTTAAGTAAAAATGGATTCTGCAATTAAGTAAATTTAGAAAACTGGTTTAAACAGAGTTAGAAAAACTTCTATACTGCTGTAGCAAAGAATTGATGCTTTCAAATTGTGGTGCTGGTGAACATTCTTGAGAGTCCCTTGGACAGCAAGGAGATCAAACCAGTCAATCCTAAAGGAAATCAACTCTGAATATTTATTGGAAGGACATGCTGAAGCTGAAGCTCTAATACTTTGGCCACCTGATGCAAAGAGCTGACTCACTGGAAAAGACCCTGATGATGGGAAAGATTGAGGGCAGGAGGAAAAGGGGGCGGCAGAGGATGAGATGTTTGGATGGCATCACTGACTCAATGGCGTGAGTTTGAGCAGACTCTGGAAGATAGAGAAGGACAGGGAAACCTAGTGTGCTGCGGTCCATGGGGTCACAAAGAGTCAGACACATCTTAGTGACTGAACAACAGCAACAACTTTTGTACAGAAATATATGCCATAAATATCTAAATTTGATTATATCATACAGATTTCCCAAGATTATTTGACTAGGAGAGCTTCTTTATGAGAAGTAACTTATAATTATTGTTAAACAGTGCTCTAAAAAAGAAACTCCACTTTTTTACATGGCAATTCATTATGATCCTAATTGGACTATCTTTTTTTTTTAATTACTTCAGTATAACCTAAATTCTTTATGCTATAGCTGAAATAAGAGTTTCTTCAGTATGGCCCCATATTACCTGTAACAGTATCCTATCGCTCCTGGTTAAAATTATAGATTATTGCCCCTTAACTCAATGCTAAAGAATCTCTCAGGTGGAAAACAGAAATCTACTTTTAAACAAGTCTCCAATTATCATGTTAAGGTTTGAGAACTGATGATTTAAGTCTATTTCCTCTTTTCAGTTGTTATCACCTGTATAATAAACTTTCAAACACACTTAGAAACTGATATGACGTCTCTCCCTTTTCCAAAAACCTAATTTTTACAGGGAAAGTGTGACCCTGAATTCTTATACTAGCACCTGGCAAAAGATTCCTTCTTTATGTTCTCCTTCTCCAATTTGTTTTTAATTCTTTTCTGGTGATATGAATTTGCTAGTAGAATTTGCTAGAAACTTTATGTGAAAACAATGTATGACAAAACCCACTGGAAAAAAAAATAATAAAAAAAATAAATAAATAAAAATAAAAAAAAAAGTCATGAAAAAAAAAAAGAAAAAAAAAAAAACTTTCCTTCTAATGGAAAACAATACCATCTATTAATATGTTCATACCAGTAGAGAGATAACAGACTATCTAAAAAATTTTATCCAGTCAAAAACATAGATTGTCTTGTTTGATATAAGCAACTTTTAAAATTCTTCAGATGAGAAATAAAAATGACTAAATTAACCAGAATATGGTATAAATTGCTCACTTTGTGTTGCCTGTACAAGCAGAGTTATAATGGGATTAAATTTCAGAGTTTTCCACTAACCAAGGGATTCAGTGATCGAGGTTGATAATTTCTGGTAAAAATCTTGGCCAACAGAGCAAAATGAAAACTCAGCAGAGCTTAGATTTGTATTCCTGTTTTCCCACTAAAAGACAAATCCTTAACCTTCCATACATTTCAATTTCTATAACTGTAAAATGGAATGGTTGGATTAGGGTATATTAAAGTCCCTCTCTCATTTTAAAACTCTAATTTCTCTAGGTTACTGCTTTGCACATGTACAAGTGCACACACCACACACAGAACTGAAACATGCTGGATTGTAAAGCACTGCATATGTGTGATAAATCCTCTAAAGACATGAAAGACAGTTCCATTCAATTTATCTGTGGATGTTAAAATTTTTGCCTTCCTTCAGTAATAAAGTAAATGTTGCTTTTCTTTCTGTTTGTCTCTATTCAAGTGTTAAAGTAATCTTTATAAAAAGATAATTTAATCCATAGAAGGGACAACAACTTGCTTTCAAATGTGGACTTCCATCGCTTTTAAATTTTGTTTAATTAGGGTGAGGAGTGCACACTGGAAATGCTTGTATGGTACTGATTACCACTTGGAATGCAGCATTTCGATTGAAGTCGTAATAACTACAAGTCTACACAACTTGTATCAATAGTTGCAGCCAAGCAGGAGCCACAGCTCCAATGTTATGTCTCTCCTCACCAGCATGTGCCATTGTGAGCCAGGCTGAGGCACAGGGCCTGTCTGCTTCTTCACAATAGCTCTCGCCCTCTGGGGAATACAAAGGCAGACAGCAGCTTTTCTCCTCTTTTCAACAGACACTCAGAGGGTCTGTTCCTTATTATCTTTGGAAGAAATGACCCAGGTTTCCACAATCTACTTGAGCTGGTATCAGCTCTACGATCAGAAAAGATGAGGTAGGTCCTTGAGACTCTCCTGCAAGACAAACTTTATTGTTGTTGCTGGTAAAAGTGAGATTCACAAACATTCAGCAAATCTGAGGGGATTCATGTTTACTTGCTAATATCTTTATAACCATCTCTTTTGTGGAGAAAAGGAGACTTAAGTGGAGAAGCTAAGAGCTACTAAATAAGAGGAGTATTCATAATATAAGAGAGAAAGAGAAAGGCAGAGAGGGGGAGAAAGGAAACTTCCTGACCCCCACAAAGAGTTACAATCTGAAAGACATCCCTTTACCTCCAATAGCACAATGCTGGTCAACATTTACCATAATAGACATTCTTATTTGCATTCGTCAGTTGGCTTCCAGGAAACAACCATAATAACTTTTTTTTTTTTTCAAAGAAAATGATAACATAGCATGAAAAAAAAAAAAAAGGTGTCTTGGCCTGGACTCTGGGAAACATGGGATCTAATCTTAGTTCTGACACTTGATGGCTGTGTAATGTTAGGAATATTGCTTTAACATCTCTGCCCCTTGGCTTCCTCATTTTTAAGACATTCCATTTAGATTATCTCTAAAGTTTCTAAAAGTACAAAAATTCAATTCTAAAATACACTGAGCCTATTTTCTTTCTTTGGTCTAATGGAGTTGTAAATTTCTAACATTTTAAGTTAATATAAATTTATTCATACAAACTAGAAGGCCTTCAATTTACTTACACTTTCCAACCAAATATTGATGCATTTAAAGAGGAAAACTGTATTTCAGCAAGGCCACCTAGGAGCAAGAATAAAAACCAGCTGTAGCACAATATTCTCAAGGACTGCCCTTGGTAAAAGTTCTGAATGTGTCTGTTCATGGTGAAAACCCAAGGGAAAAAATCAAATGTTATATGTCCTTTTCATTGGATGGAAACTAATAATACACAGAATAAAATAAGGCACCAACCCAGAGGCCTTCTTCTGTTTTAACTAGAGCATCTGTGTGGACACTGTGGAGCCATCAAGACTGAATTCCCTAAATCCTATAGGAAAATGATCATTTTATCCTGAGTGACAGAGCAGTAAGTAGAAAAGAGTGAGGGACATAAAGAGGGTAAGCTGTGCTGAGAACAGAGACACATGCTTATTGATAGCCTTTGGACAAAATCTCTTGGCCAATTACACTTCCTAAGTACCAGTCCAAAATCTATCCTAGTTTAGATTCTGCTAACAGCATGTTTATTGTATGAAATCAGTCCAAGCTTGTATTTATCTCCTAATTTTTTAAACCAAAATAAACATTTACCAGAATTATTATAAAACAAGATTCAAAGAGTCAGACACAATTGAATGACTGAACTGACTGACTGACTGACTAACTAGAGGACTGGGAAGTGTGACTGAGACTATTCTAGTCAAGAATACTGGAGTGGGTTGCCATTCTGTACCCCAACGGATGGCATAACTAAGGGATCGAATCCACATCTCTTGCATCTTCTGCATTGGCAGGCAGATTCTTTACCACTGCATCTTGTGGGAAGCCACCAGATGTAGATATACCAGGATATAGATATCCCAGGAATCCTTCTGGTTCAATTACAGAGCTTCTCCTTAGGTAACAGCCACCAGTCCCCCCTCTCCTAAAAAAGCCTCACCAGCACATTGGATTCAATCCCTCCATATTTACTTGAAGTCAAATTCGGACTCTCTGCTCACTAGAACAGAAATGCCCTTATTTTTCTTATAAATAGTTCAAACATTACTTTGGAATATAAAGATCACTCACTGAACATCTAGGGCCTCTTTATCAATGGAAAGCCCCCTGGCTCATTTATTCACTCAATCAGCCATTCTCCATTTATCAGATAACTGTGCATGTTGTATTGCTGGGGTTTTGGGGCCTGCATCATCCCGTTTTCTCTTCAGATTCTAATCTAGTTTGTAAACTGGTACAACAATCAAGGAGGAGTAAAATATGATATTATCTTTATTGAAGGCATGATAGAGGTGAGAAATGTACCTTGAACTCAGGAGTGTTAGATATCTTAATCTTTGCTGCCTAAATTGAACTCATTTAACCAGTTACACAGGGCTTCCCTGAGGGCTCAATGGTAAAGAATATGTCTGCAATGCAGGAGACCTGGGTTCAATCCCTGGGTTGGGAAGATCCCCTGGAAGAGGAAATGGCAATCCACTCCAGTATTCTCGCCTGGGAAATTCCATGGACAGAAGAGTCTGGTGGGCTGTAGTCCATTGGGTCACAAAGAGTCAGATACAACTGAGTGACTGAACAACCAGTTAAAGGCAAATATGCAGAATTCCAGTCATCTACAGCATGGAGGGAGAAGGCAATGGCACCCCACTCCAGTACTCTTGCCTGGAAAATCCCATGGACGGAGGAGCCTGGTAGGCTGCAGTCCATGGGGTCGCTAACATCGGACACGACTGAGCGACTTCACTTTCACTTTCATGCACTGGAGAAGGAAATGGTAACCCCTTCCAGTGTTCTTGCCTGGAGAGTCCCAGGAACGGGGGAGCCTGGTGGGCTGCTGCCTTTGGGGTCGCACAGAGTTGGACACGACTGAAGTGACTTAGCAGCAGCAGCAGCAACAGCATGGAGAAGGATATATCAATAAATTGTGCCAAGACTGTTTACCTATTTATCACAGTTATATTCAACTTATAGAAACGTACATCCTCTAATACTGAAATGAAACTGAATTTAATTATTCTGCTTTTATTCTTCTCTTGGTTAGATTACCTTGTGGCTTTTATTGTTTTAAGTTATGATAGCAAGTATTAAAGAGTCATCCTGCAAAAATAGAAAGGATATTTAGAAAATTATTTTAGCACTTGCACAAGTAAGTGAGAATAAGAATTACTAGCCACAGAGTTGTTACCAAGTTCACAGTTCTAAGAAAATATTCAGAAATGTGTGTGTTCGTGTGTGTGTGTGTGTGTGTATGTGTGTGTGTGTGCACTAGTTGGGGAGGGGGTGGCTAGAAAGTGAACAAAGCTATGTTTGAAGCTAAAGCTGTTTCAACTTTGTATAACAGCTTTCTGGAAACATGCCAAGTGTTTAAGTGTCTTTAAAAAGACACTAGATTTTCCTAGTCCACTAAAAAAAAAGTGAGAAATTCAGTAATATTAGAAATTAGCCTTTACTCATTTACAATAAAATCCCAGTGATGCTTAGAAACAATAAAACGATACCTCAAAACCCTATGAGAATATTTGTTTAAAAAATACCCTATTTAAGATCCTTCTTATTATAAACCTATAGTTAGTGCAAAACTTTTAACTCAGGTTATTTCTATGTCTTTTATTTCTCTTTATTACCACAACTACCTAATAAAAAATGAGGGCAGTGGGGCAAAACTACGGTTTTTCTTAATTTCTATTTCCTTCTTTTTTAGTAATAGGACCTTCCATTTTCACTTGCATTTATCACAGTCTTTAAAAAAAATCACACTTTCTTCATTCCCTTGAGCTAGATAACTCCATATCACTAATGCCTGACCAGTGTAGTGTGTACAATTTCTGCAAAGTGTCCTTAAGAGCCATGATCTAGCCATGATCTAGATCACTCTCCTCTTCCTCCTTCTTGCTGGCTGAGAAGCAAAAGAAATGGCTGGTATTCAAGCAGCTGTATTACCTGTGACATGACCTTAGGATTAAACATTATGCAACAGAATCAGGAGACAGAAGGAGACTTGGCCTCCAAAATACAGCCATTTTAAAACTTGAAGCTGCTTATCTCTGGGCTTTTGCATGAGAGAGAAATAAACCTCTTATTTGAGCCATTTGTGTGTGTCTGTTTTCTATCTATAACCATATCTAATTCTAATGTAGGTAAATAAAGAGCTCACAATCCCTACTAAGGTGTCAGATGTGTTTCAAAAGTAAAATAGTGGGATTTTTAGCAGGATAATACAATGTGTAAAATGTATGTTATGTAATATATCAATAAGACCTGGAGCAGTAACATATAACCAAATTCATTAACATTTTTACAGCAATATATCAAAATACAGTAAATGAGATAAATATAGCTAAAAATAGCTTCTCATTGGTTTATGCCTGATCTTCCCAATAAACCAATACAGGTCTGGTTGGTTAAGTTTTACCACTAAATCATCATAAAAAATTTCTTGGTTTTTAGAGCTTTGAGACTTCAGTATTGTGGCAAAAGAATCATATACCTACATCATCTCTTTTTTACAGGCAAAGGAGCTACAATGTAAGAGATTAAATACTTGCATAATGCTTCATTGTGGTGGCTCAGACAGTAAAGAATCTACCTGAAATGCAGGAGACCCAGGTTTGATCCCTGGATCAGGAAGATCCCCAGGAGAAGGAAATGACAACCCACTCCAGTATTCTTGACTAGAGAATTCCACAGACAAAGGAGCCTGACAGGCTATAGTCGGTGGGGTCGCAATAGTCATAATGCTTCATGGTGGGGTAGGTGTTGAAATTTCCTGACTCAACCGAAGATCCTTTTCATTACATAATAGCATTTCTGTTTTTTATTTTACAAAGTCTTCATTTATTTATTCACTCTAAAAAACAATGACTGACCATAAGCCATGTGCAAGGCTTATACTCCAGGAAGTATACTCTTGGGAGTCTTTTAAGGCTAAGCTTCTTCTCAAGGGTATGTGTACTCAGTTGCTACAAAACCACAGTATAAATACGGAACATATGCTCATACAAAGATTTGCACGAGTGTTCATTTATTCGTAACATCCCCAAACTACAACCCAAATGTCTATCATTAGAATGTTTATCATTCCATTGTATGGTATACCCATAAAATGGAATAATACTTAACAATAAAAAAGAACAAATTATACATGCTATAATATGGATGAATCTCAAAACCATTATATAGAGTAAAAAATGGGGGAAAAGAGTAAGTTTGAATCTGCTTATATAAAATTCTAGAAATACTAACATATCTACAGTGACAGAAAGTGGATTAGAGGTTACTCATGGGGAGATGTCAGAGACAGGTAGAAGGGAGGAATTACAAAGGGGCACAGGAAAGTTTTGTGTGATGGGTATGTTCATTATCTTGATTGTGGTGACGGTTTCACTAATACACACATTATGTGTGTGTGTGCGCATGTGTGTATATGTCATAACTTATTAAATTGTACACTTGCAATATGTGCAGTTAGTTATTTGTTCACTATACATCAATAAATGTTTTTTTTAAAAATGGGACATCTTCCTGGACTGTGAGTTTCACCAGGAGTTTTGAAAGGAATACTCAACGCTTAGATTTTCTTTGTATTAAAACAACATAAATACCATTAATATAACATATAAAGCAAAATTGAATCAGTTCTCAAGATAAAAACTCTAGATATCACAATTTAATGCTTACGGTGGGCTAGATCTAGCTAACTCTTTAAGATACCCTAGAACCTGGCTATTTTCACTCTTCTCTGCAGTTACAAGACTTTTGGTGGTAAAGTCTGAAGTTCTGCCAAGGGATTTACAAGCTCATACACCAGATGTTAAAGGTCCCCCCATACCTATAACATACCCTTGGCTCTAAATTATATTTGGTTTTAGTTCTGTCATCATATCTTCTTAAATCATTGACTCCTTGTCTATTTCTATTTCTAGGAGTACTAGTTATTTACAATCAAAGGAATAAAAATAGAGGAATAGTCCTTGTGCTACCATAATTGTACTACCCTGGGACATGAGAAAATTAAGCCCTATTTTTAAATACCCATGTTTTGCTTCTAGTATTCTTTCTCCAGAGAATTACAGATTAAATAGGTAGCAAATCTTGAAACACCTTACAATTCTGACACTGTGCAGACCATAATGTCCTACGGACTACTTGATTAATAATATGGGCTACTACAGAAACAGGAATTTATCACAGATATTTTATTCAGAGGCTTCATATAAAGAATGCACAGTCTTCTTGATGAAAACACCATGAAATCTATGAATTTCTAGACTTTATGAAAACAGAATTCTAAAGATTCTGATAAAACATAATTGTAGAAATGAACACCTCTCCAGAAGATGGTGTATATTCATACACAAAAAAGAAAAAACAAAACAAAGCTTTTTTGACTCCTTGTGAAAAGGATACTCAAATCCTACAGGGTTTAGAAAACATCATTCAGAGATATTTGGATCCAGGTTAGAAGATAGTAGGATGGTGCCTATCCAAAATATTTAGCATTAAGATCCAAATTAACTTGTCTCAGGGTACTGAGAAGATTTGCTTGATATGATCTTAGAGCAAAACTTAGCAATCTTGGAGAAATCTTTGAGAAATAGTGGAGAAAACCGGAGGAATGATTTATAATCTTCTAAACAGGGAACAGATAAATAATAGAAACTATGGAGAAGTATGGACAATGTTAATTCCCACAAAGGTACAAGAACCAGCTGCTAGATAAATGGTTTATGACGCTTTCAGAAAAAAAGAAATGTTACCAATGTAGTATATACTCATTAAAAACTTCTGTCTAGAATAATATACATTTTATCTCATAGTGAGTAGGACAAATATATGTCTAGGTCATGATGGAATATGGCTTCAATTCATTTCAACTCAACAAATGAAACAGTGTGTTGTTACACACTGATACCTGAGGTGAGGATATAGGAGGGCTGTCCCTTGGACCACATCAATCCTAAGGGGAATCTGTTTGTTTACCGTAAAGCCATACTTGACATTTACACATAAAAACAGATATTGATAAACTAAATCTAATCAGAGGATTATAAAAAGGAAGGTAAATTTATGGAAATTATAGCAAAGATGAATAGCTGCAATAACAGAATGTTTTACAGGCAGATGAAAATATTCACATGGGGCTTTTAAAAAATGTTCAAATGTATGTTACAGTGATGAGTGAAAATACTTATTTTTTATTCTTCCAAATGGCATAGCAGGACCAGTAGTTGAAATTTACAGTAAGACTGATTTTGGTTCAATGTAAGAATGAATTTATAACAATTGTAAATGTTCAACAATATATTCTGTTTCAAAATGTATCATGTCCTTTACTTGACAGTATATTTCAATATTCAAAATGTGCATGCCTTTTGACAAAGGATTTCTATTTAAAGCAATTAATCCTGAAACTATAACACGCATATTTTCAAAAATATCTGTTATACTGCTTGGAGCATTATTTATAAAGCCATTTAATAAATTATTTTTAAAAATCCATTCATGGGAGGCAGCAGTTACAAAGAATAAGAAAAATCTATAAGACAGTATTTTTTTCCTATTAAGCGAAAAATGATTATAGAACATTGTGCCTAGTTTGATCTCATCTGTGTACAATTAAAAGGATTCTGAGTGCTTTATGTTATTACATGTATATGCTTACATATCATAGAAAATTCTCATTAATGCATAGAAAATAAACATTAGAATCATAGTAATTTCTCTAAACAAACTGGGACACCTATAAGAATTATAAAAATAACCTTTACATCTTTATTACCACTCTTATTTTTTAAAGCTGTGAGTATAAATTACTTTTTAAAAATACTAATTTAAAACTTATTGCATTTGTTATCAAAGTGTTATCTAATTATCTGATTAATATATATTATTAAACCCTGTCATATATGTTATTTATATTACATTATACCTGCTATATGTAATTATTACATCTAATATAATTATTATATAATCATTCATTCCTATCAAACATATAATATTTCAAAGAATCTGTTTTACTATCAGGACTAGAATATTAGTTATACAACTGTCTAGTTGTGAACTTAACCTGGAAACAACATCTGTGAGCCAAAAACTTATTTCCTGTGATATAAGGAGAGCTTATGAATTGGAAATAAGGATTAAATGGGATACAACTAAGAAAGGATTAACTATTTCAGTTACTTCTTGCAAACTGAACTTATTAATGTCTCCAAAAGCCTGAGCAGGCTTAATATAACAGAATGAAGTGTACTCTGGAGACAATATTTTTTCTTAATTCTCCATGCTTCCCCCTTTAAGACCTGGAAGTTGGTCATCACCTTCAAAATATAACAAAATATTTAAATTTCCTTATAATTGAATATGGACTTTCCTTATATTTTTGCTTTTAGTTTGCCAAGTTTCAAACTTTAATGTGAATAAAAATTACTAGATAGAGATGGTATATTCAATATTGTGTATGCCGTACTATATGGGGAATTTTTCATAGGCAATTTTAACAAGACACAATTTTCTTTTATTTGCTAATTTTATATTTTATAGCACACACATATATAAATTTTGGGTTGACTTATAGTCCTCAAAAGATATATCTACCCAAACTTCAGAATGGGACCTAATTTGGAATAAGGGGCTTTGCAATGTAATTTAGGTAATGGTCTTGAAATAAGATTATTTTGGTTTAGGGTAGGTCTTAAGGTCAGTAAGTCTCTTTATAAGAGACAGAAGAAGAAAGACAAAGACACAGAGAGGAAGGCCATGTGAAGATGGAAGTAAAGACTGAGGGGATGTGTGCATGGGTGCTAAGTCACTTAAGTCATGTCTGACTCTTTATGACCCTATAGACTATAGGGTCCTCTGTCCATGGGACTCTCCCAGCAAGAATACTGGAAGGGGTTGCCATGCCCTCCTCCAGGGCATCTTCCCAACCCAGGGATTGAAATCCCTTCTCTTATGTTCTCCTGCACTGGTAGGTGGTTTCTTAAACACTAGTACCACTTGGGAAGCCCAAAGACTGAGGGGAATATGATATCACAAATCAAGAATGTCAGGCACCACTGGAAGCTGGAAAAAGCAAGAAAGGATTCATCCTCAAGGTCTTTGGAGGGAATATAACCCTGCTGACATCTTGATTTCAGTCTTCTGGCTTTCAGAACTGTGAGAGAATAACTTTCTATTATTTTAAGTCACCAAGTTTGTGTAATTTGTTACAACAGCCCTGGGAAACTCATTTAATATACAGACATCATGACTATAATTTGTTGTCTTAAATGGATCACTTTGGGAAATAAAAGGGGGCACAATCATTAATGATACTGAAACAGTAGAGATAAATAGCATAAATAGCACTGCTTGTTGGGACACAGAATCACCTAACTCATAAAACATGAAGCTGCACTGTAATGTATGTAATAGAGTTAGCAGAATGTGCCTCTGATATAATATGTCCTCAATAAGAAATTATTTACTGTAAGTATCTTGTCTGTAATTATAGTATAGAAAGAACTGGGGCCCTGAAAGTGTGGACTCTCTGTCTACAATTATAGGATGGAGGCTGGCTGAGCAAAAGAGAGACGGCAAATGGAGATAGGAAGAAAGGAAAATTATTAGCCAGAGGAAGGTCTCTGTCACACTAGTAGTCAGATAATAGTCAAGAATTCTGATCACTACAGCTGCTCCCAGCTCCCATGGACCCACAGATACATTTTATATACTGAGAAAGCTCTCTTACCCCTAAATTATTGCTAAGGTTCAAGTTTTACCACAGCTGAATGACTTGGAAAATCTATCCCAATTTTCTATTGAGTTCTAAAACATATCATCACTACTGATTTTAAAAAGTAGGTGGATGGCTAACAAACACATGAAAAGATGCTCAACATCACTCATTATCAGAGAAATGCAAATCAAAACCACAATGAGGTACCATTACACACCAGTCAGAATGGCTGCTATCCAAAAGTCTACAAGCAATAAATGCTGGAGAGGGTGTGGAGAAAAGGGAACCCTCTTACATTGTTGGTGGGAATGCAAACTAGTACAGCCGTTATGGAGAACAGTGTGGAGATTCCTTCAAAAACTGGAAACAGAGCTGCCATATGACCCAGCAATCCCACTCCTGGGCATACATACTGAGGAAACCAGAATTGAAAGAGACACGTGTACCCCAGTGTTCATCACAGCACTGTTTATAACAGCCAGGACATGGAAGCAACCTAGATGCCCATCAGCAGATGAATGGATAAGGAAGCTGTGGTACATATACATCATGGAATATTACTCAGCCATTAAAAAGAATTCATTCGAATCAGTTCTAATGAGATGGATGAAACTGGAGCCCATTATACAGAGTGAAGTAAGCCAGAAAGATAAAGACCAATACAGCATACTAACACATATATATGGAATTTAGAAAGATGGTAACGATAACCCCATATGCAAAACAGAAAAAGAGACAAAGATGTACAGAACAGACTTTTGGACTCTGTGGGAGAAGGCAAGGGTGGGATGTTTAGAGAGAACAGCATCGAAACATGTATATTATCTAGGGTAAAACAGATCACCAGCCCAGGTTGGATGCATGAGACAAGTGCTCGGGGCTGGTGCACTGGGAAGACCCAGAGGGATCAGGTGGAAAGGGAGGTGGGAGGGGGGATCAGGATGGGGAACACATGTAAATCCATGGCTGATTCAGGTCAATGTATGACAAAAACCACTAGAATATTGTAAAGTAATTAGCCTCCAGCTAATAAAAATAAATGGAAAAACTAAATAAATAAATAAATAAAAAGTAGGTGGGAAAATACTGATAGATATGAGACTAGATTCCTAGAAGAAATTATTTTCATACAACCATCTGAAAAACAAGGTCTTAGGGATCTTGGAAGGATAAGGAAAGATCTTGGAAGGAAAGATTCCTGAAAGGAATCTTGGCCTGATAAGTCAAATTCTCTGTTTTACAGTTATAGAATCTGAGACCAAGCAACATTACATCTGCCAGGTAAAACAATATCCAGAACAGGAGTAATAATTACTTAATTTTGATATTAAAATATTTGGGCTGATTTTTTCCTTCTTTTGGCTTGTCCATATTGTGTGTACCTAGGAAATCATGAGAGTGTATTGAAGGTATTTCATCTTTCTTTATTCTTCAAATAGTTCATAAATTATATAGAAGCACTTATTCCATTGCCTTCAAGATATCAGATTACTGATGTGTACAGGGAGTCTACACCCAAGGGAATTAAACATTTATGAATAGAGAGAGTGAACAGCCCTCTAAACTTCTGACATTAGGACAAGTTATTAAAAACATATTTTTTAAAATAATCAGAAAAGTATTTAGTGTTTACCATATGCCATTAGGGCTTCCCAGGTGTCTCAGTGGAAAAGAACCTGCGTGCCAAAGCAGGAGATGTTAGGGTTCAGTCCCTGGGTTCAGAAGATCCCCTAGAGAAGAAAATAGCTACCCACTCCAGTATTCTTGTGTGGAAAATCCAATGGACAGAGGAGCCTGTTGGACTACAGTCCATAGGGTCACAAAAGAGTTGGACACGACTTAGTGACTAAACAACAACAATATTTGTTGTTTAGCACTTGTTGTTGAAAGTACTTACGTGAAGTACTTTCCATGTATTCTCCTTATTGATCTATTATTCAGCTGGTAAAGAATTTGCCTGCAATGCAGGAGATCCTGGTTGGATTCCTGGGTCAGAAAGATCCCCTGGAGATGGGATAGGCTACCCACTCCAGTATTCTTGGGCTTTCCTGGTGGCTCAGATGATAATGAAACTACATGCAGTGCAGAAGACCTGAGCTCAGTCCCTGGGTTGGGAATACCCCCTGGAGAAGGGAATGGTTACCCACTCCAGTATTCTGGCCTGGAGAATTCCAAAGACAGAGGAACCTGGCAGACTATGGTCCATAGGGTCACAAAGAGTTTGACATGACTGAGCGACTTTCACTTTCATGCATATATTATGTTTCCATTTTCAGATGAGAAAACTGAAGCTAAAGATCACTACATAATTTGTCCTGGAGCCCACATTCTTAACTAGGCCCTGTACAAGCCATTCAAATTCCTAGCCTCAAGAGTGTTTCATTCATGAACTTGAAGGACTATAGGAAAATCATCTCATTCTTCGAAGCACCTGCCAGACAAGAATATTGCTGAAGTATATATTTTCCATCTCTAAAACTATGAATACAAAATTCAGAATAACTAGGGTAGATGTATTCAAACACTTCTAAAATAATGAATATCTATTTTTTGCATTTTGAATTTAATGCATAAGAGTCAAGAAGGGTGAGAATCTGTTGAATGTGCAAAAAATTTTATTCAGTTTTTTTAGTGTATTTCTTCATAGAAAAACTGATTCGTATGCTCCTTGCACGTGACTCATTTCAATGGGCAGATAATTAAGGTTTCATGTTACATACAAGTCAGTCTTGAGACCAATGCAAAAATAAAAACTGAGATCCAATATTTGTTTCAGCTCTTTTGATTGGTCATAAATTCATTTATTTTCCTGGTTGGAATAGGAAAAGTGGTTGAAAACACATTTTTTTTTAATACAATCCAATCCCTTGGCAAGAAGTTATTGTATTTGTGAGCCTACACCACATAAACCTTTCCAAGATGTTTGTGATGTTATAGATAGCCTGACTTTGATCACTCTAAGAATTAATTCTCCTATTTTATTATAAATCTTTGCTTTCAGGAAGAATTAGAAACTTTTTTGTAAGACATAGAGTAAGACTGTTAAAAAATAAATGGAAAAGTAGAGTGTTCTTAAATAACCCAAAAGCAATTATCTACACTAACATAACTACTGTGAACATTATATTTATCTCTGAACATCTAGTCATCACAATGAAATAAGAAGCATGATATCTGATAAAAGAAAATATCAAAATTAATCAAGGGATTAGAGGTAATCAACTTATCCCAGGGTCATTTTCAAGGGACATTTGTTCAATATAACAACCATAAACTTTAGAGTATCTTTAACAATAAATGTTTAACTAATGCAGTCTTTATATTACATTTCTTACAGTGCAAGTATAACCGCCACATTGTTCTTTGAATACTTTTTAGGGAAAAAAATAAAGAGTTTGGGTTGAAACATCTCTTTGCTAACATATGTTTATAAAAATAAAATCACGTAAATGTGAAGGCACTTTGAAAATATAGTATTTATTACCATTGGAATGTAATCCTGAATTTTCTTCCTTTACATTGTTCAATTGTGTAAAAGTATCATGGAGGTTTTAGCTCATGATGGGAGTGCATAGTTTTTCACATTTCTTTCTTCCCAAGGTAAGAAAAGAAAAGGTTATTTTCTTTATTCGTGAATAGCTATATATTTCTTTCCTTCAATTGTACAAGAGAAGAAAGGAAAAGCAATTATTATCTTAGACCAAGAAGAGTTAATAAGAATGAACATGCTGGAATGGTAACTGATTCGTCAAAGTCCTAAACTTGCCAAACTTCTGGGATGATTCATAAAAATTCTCAGCAGAAAGAATGAGTTGATTCTGGAAACTTTGAGTGATATTTTGATCAAAGGTAATGGAATACATTAAATAAGAGCATTTCCTTTTCAATTACTGGTTCTTTGATTATGGTTTTCCTATGTTTTAGAACATGTGAAGGCTATTACAAAATGTTATACTGACAGTCTTACATGAAATTCCTGCCTTTATTCACTATGTCCAGATTTTTAAACTGAAATCTGTAGACAGACAATTATATGCATGTTTTGCTTTAATTAGGCAAACACACAAATTTAAAGGTCATGTATTTTAAATAGATCCTATTAGGCAAATAAATGTGTCTTAGTATATCAACAACAAACATCAACAATATGGGTTGGCCTTAATATAATTTAAATATTAAATTAAAGGAAAGCATCTGTGTGTGCTCAGTCGTGTACAACTCCTTGCAACCCCATGGACTGCAGCTCGCCAGGCTCCTCTGCTCATGGAATTCTCCAGGCAAGAATACTGGAGTGGGTTCCCATTCCCTTCTCCAGGGAATTGTCTCAACCCAGGAGTCGAACCCTGTGTCTCTTGTGCTTCCTGCATTGGCAGGCAGATTCTTTGCCACTGGTGACACCTGGGAATTAAGTACTAAGTGGTTTCCTAAATTAGTCACTACTGTAGATTAAATGTCAACCTTGAGAAGAAGAGACTACTGAAGCACAATTATGGGTTTCTGGTGGTTTCAAAATCCCTCTATTTCCTCCAAAAGGCTATCAGGCTTATCCTCCCTCCACTATGCTAATAGCAGGTAATGTGAGACAGGGGGGCTACAGGAAGAGAGAAAGAAAAGGTAGCAGATACAGACTCCAAAACTCATTCCAATTTAAGTTTCACACATTCTATATAAAAGTAAGGGACAGTAAATTAATGAAAGACTGCCTAAACTATCTTGTAAAACTAAAGTTATACAGGCACGCAGTTGAGATGTTTGCTTACTTTGTTTGGTACATTTAAGTACAATTTAATATTTTCAGCATGTTTCCTTTTTACTGTTTACTAAGCTTTTTAATAATTTTGGACAGTGTTAGTGTCTTGGAACCTAATGCATTACTTGGTAAATAATGCGAACAACAATAGCAAAAGCAACTACAACAACAAACATTTATTGAAAATATTCCATGTGCTCATACTTGTTCTAAGTAATTTTACATACAAAAGCACATTTTACTCACAGTTATGCGATGAGGTAGTTATAATTAGCATCCGCATTTTACAGATGGAAAAAAAAATAACTGAGGTTAGAGAACTTAAGCTTGAGATCACAAGGCTAAATTAGCACAGTAGCCAGGATTTGAATACATTAGTCTGACTTCAAAGTCTGTGCTCTTAGGTAGTGAACATATAATAAATCTAAGCAAAATATAAATTATTTAGCAGATCATGCCCAAAGATGAGCAGCTGCCATCATTTGTATTAGTAGTAATTAATTCATTTACCATTTATCATAGGCTAGGCATCAGGCTACGTAATTTATATAAATATTCTCCCTGTTTTATATTCAGAGAAACTGAGATTCAGAAAGTTTAAATTATTTAATTAAAGTCACACAGTTGATGAATTGAGTATATAAGCATTCAAAAATGATCACTTCTGCCTTTCCAGAACTGTCTCCCCTGGTGTATAATTATGAAGCAACAATTAGAGCTTAAACTGGTAACTGGTAGCAGGTAAGTGATAATTGGAAACAGGTAATTTTGAAGAATTGTAGTTAATACCTGTTTTATCATATGGTTATTATTCTCACTTTTTAATAACTGAAAATGACAATTACTCTTACCCAGTCTGAATCCCTCCAAATCATTGTCAACTAACTTTAGCCAAACTTCAACAAGCTTTCATGTAGAAAAAAAAAGTACAATGGGAAAAAAAAGATTATTTCCTATTTTACTTAGTTGACAGCTTTATGTTTGAAAGTAAAATAAAAATTAGAAAAGGGACTGATCGATACTCGCTCTGGCTTGTGGATCTTTGTTAACCTCAGACAGAGAACATGAAGTAAACAGCTCAGTTCTATGACCAACGCTGCTGCTTCGTTGCGTTTTTGAGACTCAAAATTGTCTCTTCCTATTGCTATGTTTTCTGTAGACTATGGGGCTTCCCAGGTGGCTCAGTGGTAAAGAATCTGCCTGCCAATGCAGGAGCCACAGGAGACGTGAGTTCGATCCCTGGGTGGGGAATATCCTCTGGAGGAGGAAATGGCAACCCATGCCAGTATCCGTGCCAGGGAAACCCAACGGACAGAGGAGCCTAGCTGGCTGCAATCCATGGGGTCGCCAAGAGTTGGGTACCACTGAGTGACTGAGCACTCACTGCTCTTCAGTTTCTGCTATATAGTACTTTCTGCCACCAGGTGGTGATAAAGAGTCACAATTGCTTGTCAGTCCTAACTAAGCAAGTGGTATTTCAGGATTGTAACATAATTAAAAATAGCTTAGGTAACAGCATTTAAGTATGAAGATATATGAACTGAAAAGAAAGCTTAGCGAGAACAAGGCAATATTCAAGGGTGTCAGCTGCCAGCAGATGCAAGACAGTGACTCATTTCTAAAGGGTGCTTGAGGCATAAGCAAAGCTACATGGCAGGCTCCATGTTATGTTAGGACCATTGTTTCTAGAATCAGATTACTTAGGAAGTGACTATAGCTTACTCCCACTAACCTGTGTATTTGGAAGCAAATTTCTTTTAACATTTGAGCATCTGTTTCTGCAACTGTAAAATAGAGGAAATAATTATTACCATCTCACAAGATTACTGTGAGAATTTAAAAAAGATACCCTATATAATTTACAGTGGTCTTGAAAGTGTAGTTCCCTGAATCAAGAGGATCAGTCTCAACTGGGAACTGCAAATGTTGAGCTCTACCCCAGACCCAGTGAATCAGAAACTGTAAAGGCGGAACCCGAAACCAATGTTTCAACAAGCCCTCCAGGTTTTTTTCTGATGGTCTTCATAGTTGGAAAGCAAGTCACTTAGAAGACTTAAAATAAACCCTTAAAAATGGAAGCAAGCAGAATTCCTATTCTAATGGTTGATCAAAAGGTTTGTTTGGCTTTTTTCTGTAACATCTTACAGAAAAACTGGAAAGAACTTTTTGGTCAACCCAATAACAATAGAAAGAAGGTAGGAAATACTAAAATAAAAACAGCTATATGGGGCATAGGGCTTATCCAAGGCATACCAGTTCCTAGGTCTGCTTATCAGTGAAGATGATTCAAGAGAAAATAAGAGCAAATTTGATCCTAACATTTGGAAATTAGTTAGGACTGGGGCCCATATTTTATTCCTAACCTGATAAATTTGAAACCACTGACCCTTTATTCAATCAGCTGTGGTTTAGGGAGTGAGGGTCACATGATAGAAGCATACCCACCTGACTCTGACTACCCCTTCAGGAAAAAACTGGATATAATAATATTCCAGACAATGAGGCCCTGGTGGGAAGACATCCTACATATATTTACTTTAATCATTCAGAGGCCCTATTTTTTTTTTAATCTAAGTTAAGTAGAATTAGTTTCTTCTCAAAATTTCAATATCTTCCTTCCACCTCAAAAACCTATTCTTCCTGGTCACTGTCCTCTTAAAATATGACATAGTACTCTAAAATATTAATAGTAAGCCCTTCAGTCAGTTCAGTTCAGTTCAGTCGCTCAGTTGTGTCCGACTCTTTGCAACCCCACGAATCGCAGCACGTCAGGCCTCCCTGTCCATCACCAACTCCCGGAGTTTACTCAAACTCATGTCCATTGAGTCGGTGATGCCATCCAGCCATCTCATACTCTGTTGTCCCCTTCTCCTCCTGCCCCCAATCCTTCCCAGCATCAGGGTCTTTTCCAGTGAGTTAGCTCTTCGCATCAGGCGGCCAAAGTATTGGAGTTTCAGCTTCGGCATCAGTCCTTCCAATGAACACCCAGGACTGATCTCCTTTAGGATGGACTGGTTGGATCTCCTTGCAGTCCAAGGGACTCTCAGGAGTCTTCTCCAACACCACAGTTCAAAAGCATCAATTCTTCGGTGCTCAGCTTTCTTCACAGTCCAACTCTCACATCCATACATGACTACTGAAAAAACCGTAGCCTTGACTAGACGGACCTTTGTTGGCAAAGTAATATCTCAGCTTTTTAACATGCTGTCTAGGTTGGTCATAACTTTCCTTCCAAGGAGTAAGCGTCTTTTAATTTCATGGCTGCAATCACCATCTGCAATGATTTTGGAGCCCAAAAAAATAAAGTCTGACACTGTTTCCACTGTTTCCCCATCTATTTCCCATGAAGTGATAGGACCAGATGCCCTTAGAACATATTAATTATATCTCCATTCTATCACTCTATATCTGCTAGTTGATTCCGTTAATTATGTTTTCTCTGGCTGTCCTGCTTCCCTGGTTACATTATAAGACCCCTGAAGCTCCAGGATATGTCAATCTGTCTTGATCCCTCATTTTTGTTATAATACTCTAACCTAGACTCATGTTTTTTAAAAAGTCTGAGAAAGTTATTGTATGTGATGATCTATATATACATTTCAGCTTAAACAAACAAAAGCATACATTTTTAACCCTCAGATCACTATAATTAGCCAAGATTTCACTGTGCCGCCTAGTATTTTGTATTTTTATTTCTTCTTATCGACTCTAAAATAACATCAAAAAGAAGTAACTAGCTTATTTTATCATACATCTAAACAATATCCAAACACAGGCTTTTAACGTGTGGATCTGTGCCAACCCTCTGATATTTAAGCAATGCTCTAGCTGATAAAAATGTCTAAAATTGATATATATTCTGGAATTAAAAGTAATGTGTACCATTCACAAAATTATTCTTGCAGGACAATGAGTTAAGCATTTTAAGGACTACACATCACTTCTTTTGAACTTAGGTATAAAGTAAAACATTTGAAAGTGAATATTTTTATAACAGGGCTTTCAAGAAAAATGAACATATTTGCCAGTCTAACTATTAACACATTCCTGTCCTCTTTATTTGGCATAAGAAAGATTTGCTGAGGACCAGAGTACTGTTATATTTGTAAGTCACGTGTTAAAGTAAAAACAGTTGCAAAGCATTCAAAGGGAAAACTTCTATAAATTCCCTTAAAACTCTACTAGAACTACAAAAGTCAAGGAATGTTTGTATCTCACCCCCAAAAAAGAAAGAACTGTAAGCTGATCAACCCTCATTGCAATAGCAAGATTCAAAAAGAATCCAAGCACATGGTCTTTCCACAGATATATTGGCAACTGAAGGAAGACAAGATTACTAATAATGATTAATATTTGGTCTTTCTATAATTTTCAGGCTGGTAAAGCTCATTCTACATATCTTCTTTAAAAATAATTTCATAAATTTTAGCCTCAGTGTCAAAAATCAAAGGCAAACAACAAAAAACATTCATAAGAGTTCTTTTTGGTAAATAATCTGAATCACCCTTGCTGAATAGTCAACTTATGTTATTTTGTGCTTTCACACCATTACACACACACACACAATTCTTGTTTAAAAACTGCCTTGATTTATATAGCTTATAAGTGAATTTTTTATGTTTTTCATGATCTTTCAAATATTTTAAAATAAATGTATAATAATATTGAAAATACTTCATTCTTTGTTTTTCTACAAGATGTTTCTTCCCCAATTCTTTCTTTATTACCAGGTTTATTTTTCGGCATTACTCATCTTTTCTATTTTTGAACTCTCTCCAAATTTAACACAGTATACGCACCTGAATATAATTTTGAGATAATATCCAGTATTAGTTGACATCTCTGTAATGATTTCATTGTTTTAAATCAAAGAAGTCAAACAGCCAATATTGCTGTTGGCTTTAATATCAAGAGAATTGCACCGAATATACCAGTATGTTGCTTCTCTGAAGAGACGTTGGTTTAAGGAAGCTACACAATTTTTCTTTACATTTTATTATCACTTTCTTCTAATTAAAAAAAAAAGCTTGATTGTGATTTGGACATTTAAATTTTAATGCCACCTTAAAAGAAAGTAAGAGGTTTCTGTTAATGCCAAGGGATTGAAGCTCCAACTTGGATATACCAGAGAGCCAAGTTCAACCTCAATGAGACACCAGGGGTTTGTGAAAACCCCTAATGTTATGAGTTACTCAGTCATCATTTTAAAGTAAGCACACATTTTTGTGGGAGCCAAGACTGAAATGTGAAATTGAAATAATAAATACAGAACATATACATGAATATAGGAGTCCCAAATTTGGATGAAGGCTGAGTTCTAGAAAGAGCATTAGTGTGTGGAAAGAACCTGTTATGACCACATCTAAATGGTAAAATTGGACTTTTAATAGACTTAACAATTAAGAGCTATGGAAGATTCTTCAGCTAATCAAAATCATATGTGTTCCTAAAGTTTTTCAGTTCTATAACACTGCCACAAGGGAAAGGAAAAGATTCCCTTTCAAGAGTAGAATGACATTTTGAAAAAGTTGCTTTTGGTTTCTGGATGGGTAAATGCATGTAGAGTCTTGGCTACTTTTTCCTCTTGGACCATCACTGAATACCATCGAGAAGCCAATGATGATGAGAATCTATCTGAGATCAGGATTTTTGCTGCTTCATGCTGGTATTTTCAGAAGTTTATAATATCGCCCATTCATTCTCACTTAAGGACAGAAGGCTGTCTGGAAAATCCCACTGATGAAGCTCACTCCCTTTTTTTAGCATTTTCTCAACTAACCCTCTCAGCTGCATTTATGGCCAATTAGTGAGCTCATGGACTTAGTTGAAAGTTTGCTTTTTTTTTAAGTTGTGTGTGGTTCCCACTGCTGTCAGTTTCCCTTGCTCTCACCAAATATTTTCCTCTTTGGGATGGTTCTCCCCTTGCTTTGAGACTGTTTTGATCCTAGGAACATATCCTTTTGTTGCTGCCAAGTTTTTCACTGGAACCCTCAGCTGTAGCAGTGAGATGATTTCTCACTTCATTTTCTTTTAATTTCCCTCCTATTCCTATCAAGTCAAATGTATATTACCATTTTACAATGATATGCTAAGCCTTTAAGTCCCTGACATCTTGGGAATCAACTTTTCACTCTCTTTATTTATATAAGACTTTGCTCCTCTTCAGAGAGTGGTCTGTGATCCAATAGTATGTGCATCACCTAGGAGCAGAATCCAGGCCCCAGCTCAGAGCCACAGAATCAGTATCTGCATTTTCACAAGACCTCAGGTGATATACATATATGCATATTACATTATGGAAGCACTGCTCTATGATGTCACTGATATGTGGTAATATCTTCTTAAATGTCCTAGTGATGCAGAAAAGTGAAAGTGAAAGCCCTTCCTTACACTGAAATCAAGCTTACATCTCCATGAATTCTATTTGTAGGTTTAAGTTGTACATGCTTGGGTCAAGCCAGAATTTAATCTTTTGTTTACAAGATATTCTTTCAAATATGTTAGGATAAATATCAGCCCCAATTATATTTTTTTTCTATTTCAGAGTAGGTACATTCACTTATTTGCTTCAACGGGTATTCATATCATATAATTTCAGGTTTTTTCTCCTCTGAAGACATTTCAGTTTGACTCTACCTCCAAAAGAAACTGTCCTAAGTCTTGAAAATTTCACGGTCCAGCATCCAGCGACTAGATTATTGGTACAACCTCAGGTTGGTAAGAATGAAGGGTGGAATTTCCTTTCCAACATTCTCACTGCCACACTATTTTCATCAAAACCCTAACCCCTAGCATTGTTTGGCATGCCATAAGTTAGAAATTTCTTACCTGTCTGATATAAATCTATGAGATTCTTTTTCTTAAAGGTTTTTTAAAACACATTGAAACCTGGAAATAACCTAATAAATTTACCTAACATTTTTCATCTTTTAAAATAATGTGTTAGACCTACTGCCTTGTATGGAAGTGATGAGATTTTTTTTTTCCCATTCTCTCAATAAAAGCATCTGCTAATGGAAGTATAATTTGAATTCTCTGAAGCTGCGTCTAATAAAAGAAAACCATTAAGTGGACTCAAGGAGGAATAAGGACACAGAATTGGAAAAGGAAAATCTTAAAAATAGAAGGCTATGTTCTCACAGGGGAAAGTGCAATCACAAGCTCTACAATGACATCTAGCCCCATGGAAATACGAGTGTTCTCTAGCATTCCAGCACTTAGACATCCATTCATGGTGGTCTCAAGCTATGTTTTTGTTCTGGCACATTAAACAGAATGAAGACATATGTCTAAATTTAAGACATCCTTTTAGTGCTGTGTGCACGAGAGCCAGCTGAGAAATTTGAACTATTTCAAAGCACTAGAAAAGGAATTGTAGACACATCCTTTGTTTGGGCATATATTTTTAATTATCTTGCCTTTTAATATTCTTCTCCATTTGAGGATAATCAGACAAAATGGATCCTGCTGGGCATTGTCATGCTTAATAAAAGTAAGACTGAACATCTGCAAATATGGCGACACTGTGGCGCGTACGATGCGCCAGTGACTGAGCTGCATTCTGATGTAATTATAACACCACATGTTGCTGTGATAATGTAACTCCCTGCTTACATTAGTTCTAGCACTTAGAGCAAGCTCTTCTTGTATTAGGTGCTAAGCAATTTCAACCAGGATAGGCACAAAGAATAAAGAAGGAAGAAATGTATTAAATGCAGGATGTAGATAGTAGCCAGGGAAGGCAGGTAAAAGTCTACATACTCTCATGTTTGAGTCTGCAGGCCAGACATCAACTCCCTGCATTTGATTTCAGCTTCTTTAGTTACTAGCTGTATGACCTTGAGCAAGTCCTTAGCCTCTGTGACATGGAGATAATAATCATACTTTTCTCATAAGATTATAATAAGATTTAAATGTATTAACATATGTAATGCTTTCTCTTCTTCCCTTTCTTGTTTTTCCTTCTCTTGATTTCTTTTCTTTTTTTTGCTTTTAAAAAATATTTTATTTTACTTTGGAGAATAGTTGATCTACAATGTGTTAGTTTCAGGTGCACAGCAAAGTGACTGAATTACATACATACATAAATCCATTCTTTTTCAGATTCATTTCCCACATAAGTTTTACAGAATATTGAATAGAGTCCCCTGTGCTATATAGTAGGTCCTTGTTGATTATCTACTTTATACAGTAATGTGTATATGTTAAAAACAAACTCCTAATTTATCCCTCCCCACCTTTCCCCTTTAATAATCATAACTCTGTTTTTGAAGTCTGTGTGTCTATTTCTGTTGGATAAATAAATTCATTTTATACCATTTTTTATTCCAAATATAAGTGATATCATATAATATTCATATTTATCTTTTTCTGTCTGACTTACTTTATTTAGTATGATAATCTTTAAGTCCATCCAGCTCCTCCAAATGGCATTAGTCATTCTTTTTGTAGCTGAGTAATATTCCATATGTACAACATTTTCTTTACCCATTCTGTCAATAGACGTTTAGGTTGCTTTTATGCCTTTGCTAGGGTAAATAATGCTTCAGTGAACATTGGGGTACATGTATCTTGAAGTATGGTTTCTCTGGATATATCCACAGAAATGAGATTAACTGATCATAGGAATGTAGGTGTATTTCTGAGTTTTCCATCCTGTTTCACTGATCTACATTTCTGTTTTTGTGCCAGTACCATACTATTTTGATTTCTGTAGCTATGTAATATAGTCTGAAGTCAGGAAGCCTGAATCCTCCAGCTTCTTTTTTCTTATTTTTTATTTGATTATTCAGTGTCTTTTGTGTTCCATACGTAAATTCAAAAATGTTTTCTTCTAGTTTCATGAAAAAAGCCATTGATAATTTAATAGGGACTGCATTGAATCTGTAGGTTGCCTTGGATAGTATAGTGATTTTGATGATATTGATTCTTCCAATTCAAAAGTATCATATTTTTATTGCCTTTCTTCTTTCCTTCATCAAAAAGTCATTAAAAAAGTAGATAGTCCAGAACTGTCAGGCCTCAATGACAGTTGGAGCCAGTGTGCAAAGAGAGTGGCAACCAGGTGGTATCACAAAATTGACTACACTTAGGCACTTGAGGTAATGAGAACCAGACTTTTCACTGTCAAAGAAGGGAGATACAAATGTGGAGGGGAAAGCCAGAATGAACCCTGTGATGTTGGATTGGAGTTGAGGTATTAACAGAAACTCATTATTTTATAGATTATATATACATTATACATATATATATGCATTATATATATATATGCATTTGCTATGGTCTATGGTCTGAATGTTTGACCTGAATTCATATGTTTAAACCTAACTCACAAAGTGATGATTCTAGGAGGTGTGGCCTTTGGGAGGTGCTTAGATCATGAGAGTAGAGCCCTCATGAATGGCATTAATGCCCTTATAAAACAGACCCCCCAGAGCTCTCTTACCTCTTTTACCATGTGAGGATGCAATGAGAAGTCTGGGACCTGGAAAATGGCTCTCACCTAACCATGTTGGCACCCTGAACTCAGATTTCCAGCCTCCAGAACTGTGAGAAATACATTTTTATGGTTTATAAGCCACTACTCTCTGGTATTTTGTTAGGACTAAGTCTGTGGGGTGTGTGTGTGCATGTGTGTGTGTGTGTGTGTGTGTATGTGTGCATGCATGTATTTCCTATTTCCCATGAAGAGCTTGGGAAAAGAAATATTACAATAGCAATGAGCATGCCTCCTGTTAAGACCTTGTTAACATTTCCAAATAATATTTTGCATTAAAGGGAACCAGGGCACCTTACTGAAATGACTGATTCTAGGTCTGATTTAGGAAATGAACAGGATGAGCACAGAATTTCTTGTTATACCAGATAGTAAGGAAATACTCAAAGAATAATAAGGACTTGTCAAAATAATATGAGAAGCTAGCTTAAAGGAGGTAAACTAGTCAAATCTAGGATAATTTTTGATCATTAAAATAAATCATAATCATAGTAAATTATAAGCATTCAGTGAAATAGAAACCCATGGGTCCACAGGGAAATAAAGAAATTAACGAGAAAGCTCCTCCTTATAGAAAGCCAACTAATAAATATAGAAGAAATAATGAGAGTAGAAAACCACCATTTACCAACCATCAGTATAACAATTCAGAAAAGAAATATTAATGATGTTATGACTAAAACATGATTTAAAGAAAGGGATTTTTTTTTAAACTATCACAAATTTATTTCAAAAAGAACTAAACATTTCTATTTAAGACATCCTTGTGACAGCTCACATAAGGATTGCACCTGATTCAAAAGTAAGCCTTTTAGTTTACATTCAGATTAAGTCATTATTCACATTTAATATGATCTCTTCACCAACCTTTATCATTAGTAGGAATATACTTTTTATTGAATACCAGAAGCTGTTTGTAGATCCAAGGAATGGGATTTTTATATGGTCTCTAAATATCCTCCCACAAAATATTAACTGCAAAGGGAGAAAATTGATTTTACAGTGGAGAAAAACTTGGCAGACATTGCTTTAATCAAATGATAAAAGTTAATAGCATTAGTAAAAATCATTACCACTCAAAAGAATGCACAAAAGTTAGTTACTAACCCTAACTTCAAGGGTCTCCTACAAAAGGAAGAGTCCATAATTCTTTAAGAATTTCAAGGTCATGAAAGTGAAGACAAGACTGAGGAACTGTTCCAGTTGAAAGAAACTGGAGAGACAAGACTAATGGGTACAAAGCATAATTCCTGGATTGAATTCTTTGCTCAGATACTAGTGTGATAATTGGTGAAATTTGAAAGAGATCTCTGAGCAAAGGATATGTGAGAGTTCTTTGTTTGCTTTTGCAACTTTTCTGTAGGTTTGAAACTTATTCAAAATAAAATATTTAATTTTAAAAATTTAGGAAAAACAAGTTTTGTCAAGTAGCTGGCACATAGTAAGGGCCCAACAAAACTTAGTCATTGTTTTTCTAGTTGCTGTACTATAAAAATTTTTGGTTTTTGTTTTCATTTTTTCATTTGTCCTCGCCAAGAATTCCCCCAAAATAATCAGTTCAGTTCAGTCCAGTCACTCAGTCATGTCTAATGACTCTTTGCTATCCCATGGACTGCAGCATGCCAGGCCTCCCTGTCCATCACCCACTCCCAGAGTTTACTCAAACTCCTGTCCATTAAGTCAGTGATGCCACCCAACCATCTCATCCTCTGTCAACCCCTTCTCCTCCTGCCTTCAATCTTTCCCAGCTTCAGGGTCTTTTCAAATGAGTCAGTTCTTCACATCAAGTGGCCAAAGTATTGGAGTTTCAGCTTCAGCATCAGTGCTTCCAATGAATTTTCAGGACTGATTTCCTTAGCAAGACTAAAACTTTAAACCTGCAAAATTTTAATATCCACACCAAGATTTACCAATGCTGTTTAAATTTCCCAGGTATGGATTAAAGGAACTCAAGTGTCTATTTCAGTAGATACTCTAAAAATTCTCCATAGAGCCAGATTCTTCATATGTATGTATGTATATATAATATATATATACACACACACACACACACATATATATAATGAACTGAAAAGGAAGAGAAAAAGAAAAAATATGAGAATAAATGCAAAGGCTTATACTGATTTCTCCCAAATGAAAACCAGCCTCACAATTACAAGGTCACATTTCATACAGCTACTTTTTGGAACAAATGACTAGTCCTTATTTTCTGAGTTGGAGGCTTTCAACTATATTTTTCAACTTTTTTCTCCACTTGGTTTCAATACAACTTCAATGGTTCCAGGTACTACAAGTGCACATATCTCCACCAGCAAAGAAGACAGCTATTTCTTCATATGAAGGTCTTTCTTCTATAAGAAGAAAAACTTTCCCAGAAGGTAGTGAAAGACTTTCTCTCAGATCCAATTTGTTAGAATTAGGTCAAGAAATGTTTAAAACCAATCGCTAGTAAAGGGAATAAGGCCATGATTGAATTAAATTTATAATCAATTTCTTGAAGCTCAAAAGTAGAGTTTATCTCTTTCCCTGGGTATGGTGTAAATACCAAAACATAGTCAAGATTTTTCCAGAAAGGGGGGATAGAGGGTGGGGACATGGTTACTGCATAAGAAACTTGCAGTGTCTGACTACAGAGATAGGAAAAATATAACAGAAAGGTAAGAAAAAAGACCTACAAAAACAAACTCAAAACAGTTATGAAAATGGCAATAGAAACATACATGTTGATAATTACCTTAAATGTAAATAGATGAAATACTCCAATCAAAAGACAGCAGAATGGCTGAGTGGACACAAAAACAAGACCCACATATATGCTGTCTACAAGTGACACACTTCAGATCTAGGGACACATACAGATTGAAAGTGAGGGTATAGAAAAAGTTAGTCATTGCAAAGAAAAGCAAAAGAAAGCTGGAGTAGAAATATTCATATCATTAAAAAAAAAGTCTTTAAAATAAATACTGTTACAAGAGACAAGGAAGGATAGTACATAATGATCAATGGATCCATCAAAGAAAAAGATGTAACAATTGAAAATATATATGCACATGCACCCACATAGGAGCACCTCCATATATAAGGCAAATGCTAACAGCCATAAAAGGGGAAATTAGCAATACACAATAATAGTGGGGGACTTTACCACTCCACTTACAGACATTCCATCCAAAAGCAGCAGAATACACTTTCTTCAAAAGTGCACATGGAACATTCTCCAGAATAGATCACATCTTGGGTCACAAATCAAGCCTCACTAAATTTGAGGAAATTGAAATTATATCAAGCATCTTTTCCTAACACAATGATATGAGACTAGAAATCAATTACTGGGAAAAGATATTGTAAAAGGACACAAACACATAGAGGCTAAACAGTATGTTACTAAGCAATGGATCCCTGAAGAAATCAAAGAGGAAATCAAAAAATAACATAAGCTGGCCATTCATAAATCACCAACTTCATTAAAACAAAAATGCTTCTTAATATCTAATACGTGTGTGTGTGTGTGTGTGTGTGTGTATTAGTCACTTAGTTGTGTCCGACTCTTTGTGACCCCACGGACTGTAGCCCACCAGGATCCTCTGTCCATGGGGATTCTCCAGGCAAGAATACTGGAGTGGGTTGTCATTTCCTTCTCCAGGGGATCTTAAATGTTATTAATTCTAAAAATGCACATCTTTTTATTTTTAAACATCTCTGAAATTGAGTTTACCTTTAAGATGTTATGTAATTCTTTAAATGGCAAGTCTCTTCTTTCTTTTCAGTCTGCAAACTAATGGTACATCTTATATTTGTTTCAATGTTAGATTAGATAGCATGTAGTAAACAATAATAGTTACCTTATTCACTGGTGGCAAATATTATCTCACTTAATAGGGGAATAGCCCTATGAGGTAAGCACTATTATTTTCCCTATTTTAAAGATGAGAAAACTGAGGCTTATTAAGGCTAATAAGCCAAATTCCACAGGATTCCACAGTAATTTAAGGGCGGAATTGAGACTGAAATCCACAGTTTGTCTGATAATAGTTTGTACTTTTACCAACCCAACACTCGGCTATCAATTCCTCCATTCAACATATGTATGGTGGATCTACCAGGTGCCAAACACCATATGTGACACTAAATATGAAGTGGTGATTAACAGAGCTTTGGGGCTTAAAGTTGAATAAGGGAGAATAATGGTATTAATAATAAATATGTCATTAAAATTGCAATAAGTAATTAACACTAGGATGGACTTCTCACAAATGTCTGATATCCTTCCTTGGGGAAGGATTTTACTTCCCGGTTCCATTAATGGCAGGCTTTTTGGCCAATAGGAGACACTTTGTTGGCCAACAAAATGTGGGAGAACATAGCATAAATTATTTTGCTGAAGAACTTTAAGGACCAATATATGGTATGATATATCTTTTTTCCTCTGTCACAATGACCAGCAGTTTCCAGATAGAAGCAGTTCTGTCAGTCTAAGTTCAAAAGTGAAGAAAATATAGAGCACAGTTGCAACCACCCTGAGATGTACTAGTAGCAAGAATATAAAATACATTTTTGAGGTTGCAAGCCACTGAGATTTTTGAGGTCACTAGCTACCACAGCATATCCTAGTCTGATGATTCACTGACTTCTCTTTTAATTGAAAAAATTAAACTGCAAGAGTGTGAGAGGCCACATAACATAGTCCCTAAAAGCAGGAACTCTGCAACCAAATTGCACGTATTCAATCCCATCACCCCTATTTACTAGAAAACCAGTCTTAGAAAATGTACCTCTTCCTCGGCTGCTCATAGGATAATACTAGACTTAACTCATAGCATTATCATGTGGATTAAACACATTAATATTTACAAACTTTTGAGGACAAGGAATGGCATATGGTGAGTGTTACACAAATGTTTGTTAAATAATATTTCTCTGCTAGGAAATAACAGAAGGTATTTAATTTGGAGGGTGGGGGAGTAGTCATAAAAGGGATATCCTGCAAAGCTTTAAATTATATCTTTTGTCTTCTATTTGGTAATTTTCCCCAAGAACAAAATTTCCTGAGAATTGCTACAGATTTAAGGATGAGAAGACTATACAAGGCCATATTGAAATGTAAGTTCTGCATGGTCAGCTAGCATACCCTAAGGGATTACTCCCATAAAATGGTCTTTTAGAGCTCAAGTTTCTGATTGGTGCTTCCATTTAGGTACAAATTTCTACCCTTCACAGACTTTCTGGAGGGCTTCAAAACAGCTGAGTATACGAATGTGTAACATCCTGAATGCTCAGGATATTCCATAATTTAACAAAATGAAAGTCATTCAGTCGTGTCTGACTCTTTGTGACCCCATGGACAATATAGTCCATGGAATTCTCCAGGCCAGAATACTGGAGTAGGTAGCCTTTCCCTTCCCAACCCAGGGATCTTCCCAATCCAGGGATCGAACCCAGGTCTCCCGCAATGCAGGCGGATTCTTTATCAGCTGAGCCACAAGGGAAGCCCATAATTTAACTAACCCTTTTTTAATTTAAAACTGGAATCCTCAAAAACCTAGAAGTTAACTAGTTACCTTCCTGGGTGGTTGGTTGAATAGTTCATGGTTCTCTGATGGGATTTTAAATGAATATAAAACCTTCTTCCTTTTCGCATCAGCATTCTCAGCCATCATCTGCTGCTGAAGACCCAAATCTTTCAGAAGAAAAAGTCTTCCTTTTTTCATGTAGAGATGAGGCTTAAAACACAAATCTTCCAGATTAGGAGTAATATAACTGGAGTTAAATTTACATTAGTTGTACGTTGTTGATAACAGATTCACAACAGCCAAAAAGGATTTCCTGGAAGAAGGCACAAACCACAGAAAGGAAAAAAGTGCAAATGATGGTTTCTCAGCTGTGCTTAGGGTGGGGCCTTAGATTTTAGTAACTCTGTCTTTTCAAATCACTCATAATTTACTTCACATTGGACTTTCCTCAATAGTTTCATTAGCTGAATGTTTGTATTTTCATAAAGTCTTTCCCTAAGCTGCGGAGAAGGCAATGGCACCCCACTCCAGTACTCTTGCCTGGAAAATCCCATGGACAGAGGAGCTTGGTTGGCTGCAGTCCATGGGGTCTCAAAGAGTCGGGCAGGACTGAGCGACTTCACTTTCACTTTTCACTTTTATGCATTGGAGAAGGAAATGGCAACTCACTCCAGTGTTCTTACCTGGAGAATCGCAGGGATGGGGTCGCACAGAGTCAGACACGACTGAAGTGACTTAGCAGCAGTAGCAGTTCCCTAAGCTGATTCTCTTGGTTGCCTAATACTAATCCGTGGACCAGACGCTACCTCCAGAGGTTCTGACTCACTGCATCTGGGAATTTGTATTTTATCTCTGAAGGATTTACTAGCATACCATGATACATACAGAGGAGAATAAGCCATGTTAAAAGACACATTCTACAATACATACTGTTCCACTAGACTGCACATTTTGGAAAACTAGAATTTTTGTTAATATATATTAGCTTCACAGTAATATATGCTTACTAGAGACTGTGGACAACCACATAGGTAATAAAAATTACTTCTAATAAGTCCAACACTCAATGATATCCATATCATTCATGAACATTTTCCAGGCTCTTGAGTTTTATAAAAAAACATTTATTTCATTGAGCAAATGTAGCATGATTTATTTGACCATGGGAGATATTTAGAGATTTTTTTCCTTCCAATGTTTTACATTAATTTCAATAATATCACAAGCATACTTATAGTTAAATACTGAGCATATCCATGAGGATAAATTCTCAGTTTCAATAACATGAAGTTTTTTAAAGTTAGGAGATTGTTGCCAAATTTCCATCTAGAAGCAATTTAAAATCTGAGTTCTTTAAATCAGAACTTTATGAAAACAACACAATGATTTTTTGAGAATTGAGCTCACACTGTCACATGAAAACCTTGAAAGGCCTTTGGCTTGTTGGAAGTGAACAGTGAGATGCTATACTACCGAGGAGCAGTATGACAGTCCATGACACGGTCATATGATTTTAACGGGTGAAAATTTGAAAAGCAGGGCTTCCCAGGTAGTGCAGTGCTAAAGAATCTGCCTGACAATGCAGGAGGTGCAAGAGACGCAGGTTCGATCCCTGGGCTAGGAAGATCATCTAGAGTAGATAATGGCAACCCACACCAGTATTTTTGCCTGGAAAATTCCATGGACAGAGGACCCTGGCAGGCTACAGTCCATGGGGTCTCAAAGAGTCAGACATGACTGAGTGCGTACACACACACACACACACACACACACACAATTTGAAAAGCACACTCTACAAATCAGGTAGGCAAAATTCAGTCAGAGACTAGCACTTGGTCTTTAAGATGGCTTTGTAGTTTATCATCCATTCTTCTGTTTACAAAAATCCCATGTCTTAACAAAATGATCAATAAGACTATGATGAAAATTGAGAATCTGTGTATGTTAAAATGCTATGGGATTCTTTAATGTGATTCAGGGAAAAGCCAAGAGCTTCTACAGACATTTCTACTGGAAAATGTGAGTATTCTTGAAGGTCTTGGCACAAATTCTAAAAAAAAATCAATGATATGCTGCTCACCTAACTTACTGTATAATTTCCTAACATTTCTATTTAGCAAAATACAATATGTAGTAGGTGCTGATATGAATGTGATTCCCTAGTATTTCAGCCGTAAAGATCCCACCTGCCAATTGCAGGAGCCGCAGGTTTGATCCCTGGGTTGGGAAGACCCCCTAGATGAGGAAATGGCAACCCACTCCAGTATTCTTGCCTGGGAAACCCCATGGACAGAGGAGCCTGGAGGGCTACAGTCCATGGAGTTGCAAAGAGTCAGACATGACTGAGCAACTGAACACACTGATATGAATATCTAGTTGTATCCTTCTGAGAAAGCATAAAGGCTACCCAGAAGGAAGGCATCTATTTGAATCTAACCTCTCATTCTTTCATTGTGCCTTTTCCTATAGTTCCCTTCTTGTCCTTCCTCTGTGTGACCCATGCTAATCTTTCTCCATCTTGGCTAGGAGTTGTTCACTTTATTGTATTAGGGTCCTTACAACTATTTACAGATTTTTACAGTCTATTTACAACAGCAAGTTCTCTTTCTTCTCTTTTTAAAAATTCATTTATTTTTTATTGAGATATAGTTGCTTTACAGTGTTGTTAGTTTCTGCTGCACAACAAAGTGAGTGAGCGATATACGTATACATATATCCCTTCCTTCTTGGACCTCCCTCCCACCCTTGCCCCCATACCACCCACCTAGGTGACCACAGAACAGCAAGCTGAGCTCTCTGCCTTATACAGTACATTCCCACTGGATTTTGGTGTTATTCTGTTGTTTAGTTGCTGAATCATGTCTGATTCTTCTGCGACCCCATCAGCTGTAGCCCACCAGGCTTCTCTGTCCATGGGATTTGCCAGGCAAAAACACTGGAGTGGGTTGCTGTTTCCTTTTCCTGGGGATCTTCCCAACCCAGGGATCAAACCTGCATCTCTTGCACTTCCTGCATTGGCAGGTGGGTTCTTCACCACTGAGACACCAGGGAAACCCACGCTATACAGTAGGTTCCCACTAACTTTGGTAGCAATGTTTTTAAGACAGGCCTGTTGTGAACTATTTGAGGCTCCAAGATTAACTTTCATGTGGTTTGCTGGGTCCTACAACTTTGCTCTCTAACATAAGCATTCTGTGTGCAGTTAAATTCTGTGTGTTTTATGCTTCTTTATTACTATCTGTTTGGGATCTGAGTTTAAAACAGCACACCATTAGGCACAAATATGGGCACCATGATATATTCTTTCTTAAAACTTTCTTTAAAACATTGTATTAGATGGCTCAGTCAGTAAAGAATCCGCCTGCAGTGCAGGAGACCAAGTTCGATCCCTGGCTTTGGAAGGTCCCCTGGAGAACAGAATGGCAACCCACTCCAGTATTCTTGCCGGGAGGATCCCATGGAAAGAGGAGCCTGGCAGGCTACTGTCCATGTGGTCGCAAGAGCTGGACATGACTTAGCAACTAAACCAAGCTTTCTTGGTGGCTCAGCTGGTGAAGAATCCGCCTGCAATGAGGGAGACCTGGGTTCTATCCCTAGGTTGGGAAGATCCCCTGGAGAAGGGAAAGGTTACCCACTCCAGTATTCTGGCCTGGAGAATTCCATACAGTTCATGGGGTTGCAAAGAGTCAGACATGACTGAGCTACTTTCACTTTCACTTCCTTTAGCAACCAAACCACCAAATAAGCAACAAAATGATGAACTATCATTTACCATAGCCATCTCTACTCATTGTGGAACTCTTGCTCCCTCAATAATATCTACCACAACTCAGTTCAGTTCAGTTTAGTTGCTCAGTCGTGTCTGACTCTTTGCAACCCCATGGACTGCAGCACGCCAGGCCTCCCTGTCCATCACCAACTCCCGGAGTCCACCCAAACTCATAGCCATTGAGTCAGTGATACCATCCAACCATCTCACCCTCTGTCGTCCCCTTCTCCGCCTGCCCTCAATCTTTCCCAGCATCAGAGTCTTTTCAAATGAGTCAACTCTTCGCATGAGGTGGCCAAAGTATTGGAGTTTCAGCTTCAACATCAGTCCTTCCAAAGAACATTCAGGACTGATCTCCAAGATAGACTGGTTGGATCTCCTTGTAGTCCAAGGGACTCAAGAGTCTTCTCCAACACAACAGTTCAAAAGCATCAATTCTTTGGCGCTCAGTTTTCTTTACAGTCCAACTCTCACACCCATACATGACTACTGGAAAAACTATAGCTTTGATGAGACAGACATTTGTTGGCAAAGTAATGTCTCTGCTTTTTTATATGCGATCTAGGTTGATCATAACTTTCCTTCCAAGGAGTAAGCGTCTTTTAATTTCATGGCTGCATTCACCATCTGCAGTGATTTTGGAGCCCAAAAAAATAAAGTCTGTCACTGTTTCCATTGTTTCCCCATGTATTTGCCATGAAGTGACAAGACCAGATGCCCTGATCTTAGTTTTCAGAATGTTTAGCTTTAAGCCAACTTTTTCACTCTCACTTTCATCAAGAGGCTCTTTAGCTCTTCTTCACTTTCTGCCATAAGGGTGGTGTCATCTGCATATCTGAAGTTATTGATATCTCTCCCGGCAATCTTGATTCCAGCTTGTGCTTCTTCCAGCCCAGCATTTCTCATGATGTACTCTGCATATAAGTTAAATAAGCATGGTGACAATATACAGCCTTGACGTACTCCTTTTCCTGATTTGGAACCAGTCTGTTGTTCCATGTACAGTGCTAACTGTTGCTTCTTGACCTGCATATAGATTTCCCAAGAGTCAGATCAGGTGGTCTGGTATTCCCATCTCTTTCAGAATTTTTCAGTTTATTGTGATCCACACAGTCAAAGGCTTTGGCATAGTCAATAAAGCAGAGATAGATGTTTTTCTGGAACTCTCTTGCTTTTTCTATGATCCGATGGATGTTGGCAATTTGATCTCTGGTTCCTCTGCCTTTTCTAAAACCAGCTTGAACATCTGGAATTTCACAGTTCATATATAGCAACCACAATACTGCACTGTATTTTGTGCAGTTAAGAAATACAGTGAAATGGGAAAAAATCAACTGGAAACAAGTTACACATTTTTTCAATTCTGCTATACTTTGATATAATATCCCAAAGCTTAATACTTTTCATAGGAGCAGATTTTTAATACTAGTCATCTAATGGGTAAAACAGGTGCTGACAAAATTTTTACTGACACAAAAAGACTGCTTTAGCATCAGCTATAATTTTAATGATGTCCTATTACTGAGATAGTGACTTTATTAATGACTGACCAACAGTGACTTGGGCTTCCCAGGTGGACCTAGTGATAAAGAACCTGCTGCCAATGTAGGAGACAAAAATGACTCAGGTTCAAACCCTGGGTCGGGAAGATCTCCTGGAAGAGGGAATGGCAACCCACTCCAGTATAGTTGCCTGGAGAATCCCATGGACAGAGGAGCCTGGTGGGCTACAGTCCATGGAGTCACACAGAGTTCAACCTGACTGAAGAGACTTAGCACATAGCACAACAGTGACTGAGAGGGTAGGCCTACTCTCATGTTTTAAATTTTTTCTTGTTTTTAACTTTCTCATCTGTATTCAGAAATGGCTTAAAACAGGTGAGATATTTTCATTTAGAGAATCATTCTATTGCTCTAATCTTTACCATCCTTTGTCAATGCACGTGGTCAATCACACTGAAGGCCAAGGTGGGCAGAGGACTCTTACAAAAACAGTCAATATATATATTACAATGTCTTATGGAAAATGAACATAGCAATTCCTTTTTTGAAAGAGAATGTAAAACTTATTTTGGACTCACTACTTATGGAATACTGTTTATTTTCAAGGCATAGTTATTTTAAAAAATTGTTTATTAATTTTAAATGAAAACCCTACCAATATATTCTTCCCCTCTACCCTCCCCTTCTTTGTTCTTTGTCCTTCCCTCTCACCATTACTCCCATATGTATGTTTTAAGGTTAACTGAATTGGAACATTTGCATTTGGTATTATGGTGCATAAACCAAGGCTGCCCCATTGTTCAGGGATGTAAGGAAAATCTGTTTATCCAGGAACTGTATTTAACCCACTCTTAGGGGTATTTTTATTTATTTGGTAGGAACCAAAGTTGGTGAGTGAATCATGAGGGTCAATTTGGGGCACTGCAGCACCAAAAAATATAGACACACTTCCTTCTGCTTTTTAACTCTTCAAATTAGAAATAAGAAAATCAGTTCTAGGCTATAAATATTGAGTCAGGAAACATTTCCATTTGATCTAAAATTGCATTAAGAGATGAAGCCCAAGTAATATACCCTTTTCCCATAACATGTCTTACACACATTTAACATCCTTAACCTGAGAAAGATGTGAACAAGCAAGCTCTCACCATTCATTCACACTCTAAATTATCCACCAGCTTTAAAGCTCAATGAGAAAAAGTACAAGCAACGAGGATATTATGCTTATTCCAACCATACACTGGTAAATCAGAAAAGACATTCTGTGAGGTTCTCACAGAACTTATTAACTACATAGTGTTTATCTTACCTTCCTGGCTAACCTGCTCAGAGCAAGTAATGAGCTCAGAGGAAATAAAGCAAATACTGAGCCCTTTCCAATCCTTCCAGCTTCTCTGCTACACATCAGTTCTTTGAATGTTTTCTTAATTTTGTGTTTGGTTGACCTAAGTGCTCCAACTGAACTGAGCACGGGCGTCCAGGAGGTGGTTTGGAACAGGCAAAGCAGGTTTCTTTGTTTCCCATGTGCTATTGGTAGGGTTCTCAAAGACATATGTCAATCAACAGTAAATGCTTTTCCCCAAACATCTGCCTTTCCTGGCCAGCAACAGATTGAAGATTATGAAAAGAAGTCTCTTCTAACTTGAACACTACGTTGCCTCAATTAAACATGTAGCATTCAAGTTAGAAGAGACTTCATTTCATAGTCTTCAATCTGTTGCTGGCCAGGAAAGGTAGATGTTTGGGGGAAAGTATTTACTGTTAGATGTCTGTGGCTTTAATCTTGTTCTCCACTGCTATAATCTCTACCTTCTCTTCTGTGGCCTTCTCTTCAGCGAAAGAAAGCTGCTATTCTACTTTCAAGCATAGTGGAGAGACCAAAAGGATATATCTTTTAGCACCACCAGCAGAGACATTTATATCAGTAGGGAGGATCAAGTGTATTACCACTTACTGAGAGTTTTATCGTAAGTTTTATTAGGAGGAATTCTTTCAATTTCTGATAAAATAATATCAAAGATTAATGACTCATAAAAAACTTAAACTTCTATTTATTGTGGAGAATCACAAAGTGTAATATGAAACTTCTGTGACTCAATTAATAGGAGGTGGGGATTATGGAAGAAAGGATGAAAGAGGATGGCTGAAGTTGAGGATCAACAAATGACAAAGAGCATGAATTGCCAGTTTTTCCACAAAAAGGCACTATATAAATGGGAAAAAGTTAGGAAATCGCCCACCATCTTTGATGTCTCCATGACTTTTTCCAAGACCTTCTCATTCCCTTGGAGAAGGGAATGGCAATGCACTCCAGTATTCTTGCCTGGAGAATCCCATGGACAGAAGAGTCCATAGGGTCACAAAGAGTCAGACATGACTGAGTTACTAACACTTTCACTTTCTCATACCTACAGCCATTAAAACAGTTAATGAAGAAGTTGAACCATACGCCCTGTGGAGGGTATTGTACCCACTTCCACTATCTCATTGTGTCAAAACATTTCTAATACAAACTGATTAGATTTCCAGAACTAAAAATTTATTTTGACTGTTGCTTCCATGCAGAGAAACAGCCTTACTTTGAGAGCGCTCCTATGTTGTTTATAATTGTTAAACCCAGTTATTTCAAATACTTTGAAATTTATAATTCATTATTTTCATTGCTTAGATTTATATAGTAGTTATGAAATAAATTAAAGCCATTTTTAATATTGTGGCATATTAGGAATTATGCATATTTGAAAGTTCTTCTCAGGTGACACTGTAAACATAGTCAATTTATTATCATTTTCTTCATGTAGAGATAAAATCTGAATATTAAAAAATTCCATTTTCCTAACAAAATTAAGCATAAAAAAATTTGAGTTTAAGTAACTTTCTGCATATATAGGTCTCCCCAGCTTAGATCTTGTGCCAGAAAACAGAAAAAAAAAAAACTATATAAAAACTTTAAGCAATTAAGATGCATCCATGCTCAGTCACTAAACTATGTCCAGCTCTCTGCAACACCCTAGACTGTAGCCTGCCAGGCTCCTCTGTCCATGGGATTTTCAAGGCAAAAATACTGGAGTGGGTTGCCATTTTCTCCTCTGGGGGATCTTTCCAAACCCAGGGATTGAACCCATGTCTCCTGTGTCTCCTGTATTGACAGGAGGATTCTTTACCACTGCACCATCTGGGAAGCTCAAGCATTAAGATAGTTTATAGCAAATAAGAAAGAATATGTCAATAGTAGGGCAAAATGATAGATTTTTAATTTTTTTATCTTCCACACTTTCTACAGTAAGCATTTACCACTTCTATCATGTAAAATAACCAGTTTTTAAGTAGAGAAGTTTCCTTTTGCCGCAATACAAAAGGAGGTAAGGAGAACAAAAATGAAAGCTATAATAATAACTCTAACAGAAACATTATAACTTTACAACTTAGATGCTTATAGCTACATGTTAAGAGACTGAAGAAGATCGCTTCCCATATCACTTATCTTTAGGATGATGAAACTAAGGTTTAATTTACGTGGGCTTCCCTGGTTTAATTTACGTGGGCAGCTGGTAAAAAATCCACCTGCAATGCAGGAGACCCCGGTTCAATTCCTGGGTTGGGAAGATCCCCTGGAGAAGGAATAGGCTACACACTCCTGTATTCATGGACTTCCCTGGTGGCTCAGACTGTAAAGAATCCACCTGCAATGCAGGAGACCTGGGTTCGATCCCTGGGTTGGGAAGATCCCCTGGAGGAGGGCAACTCCCTTCAGTATTCTTGCCTGGAGAATCCCCATGGGCAGAGGAGCCTGGCGGGCTGCAGTCCATAGGGTTGCAAAGAGTCGGACACAACTGAGAGATTAAGCACAGCACAGAGCAATGAAACTAAGGTTTAACTTATATTTAAGTAAATTGACAAAAGTCACAAAGTGAATAAATGGTTAAACCTGAACTGGAATACAAATTGTCAGCTCTTAGACCCTAACAAATGCCCTCTCCATCACTTCATCATGGGTCACTCTAGAGGACACCACCATATCCTTACAACGACCCTGGAACTGCTTATCCATGCATGCTGTAGCTAATAATAATAATGAATATTCATATAGTCCATTCTAGGTCCTAAACTCTGTTCTACATACTCTGTAAATATTAACTCTTGTAGTTCTCACAGCAACCCTACAGACTAGGTACCATTCTTATCATGCTATCTTACAGATAAGAAAAAACAAAAAAACAAAACTGAGGTTATAAAACTTGAACCAAGATCAAATAGGTAGTGCTAAACCTGGGACACTGGTTACCTGGCTTCAGAGCCTATGTGCCTAACAACCACACTGAATGGTGCACCAACTTGCCTTTATCAGTTATGTTAAAGGGGAGGATGATCACCTTTCGTGCTAGGTAAACCTCAAGACTGAGGGTTTCTCTGGTGGCTCAGATATTAGAGAATCTGCCTTCAATGCAAGAGGCCTGGGTTTCATCCCTGGGTCAGGAAGATCCCCTGGAGAAAGGACTGGCAACCCACTCCAGTATTCTTGCCTGGAGAATCCCATGGACAGAGGAGCCTGGCGGGCTAGAATACACGGGGTCACACAGAATTTGATATGAGTGACAAACACATAGAGACACACAAGTCTCAAAGCAAATGATAGAAAATAGTCTACAAAAAGTGAGTGCAGCACTACTATTTTTCCAAGGAATTGCTTTGCTTATGTATTTACTGATTGGCAGAATCCAACTTGAATAAGTTCACTTCTACACTGAACCTCAGTCAATGCTTGGCTCATTTTATGGAGAAGGAAACGAGGTCCATAAGAAGCATCAATGGTAGAGGTAAGAATATACTACTCAGCATATTTATCCAAAGACAGTTTCATTAAACTGTGGCCTGTGACATTTCAGGGAGCAAACACAAAATGTGCCACTTATACTAAATTGAAACTTTTCCTTACAAGGAAGTTGATTCTAGCAGAAGTAAGACTGCCTAGAAGCAACAGATTACTGTGAAAAAAATTCGGAACTTGACTTCTTCATTGTACATATGCATTACATCTGGGCTGCTACACAAAATAGGCCACTGACAAAGACTGTGTTCAGACAGAGAGAGTTACACTAGGCATAAGAAGACAGAAAATAAACTTTTCTTTATTTAACTGTACTAGAGTATATATAAATTTAGCATTTTAACTTTTTCTAAGTGTACAATTCAATGGCATTAAGTGTATTCACATTGTTGTGCAATCATCACCATCATCAATCTCCAGATCTTTCATCTCCCCAAACTGAAACTTTATACCAAACAGTAACTGCCCAGTCTTTCCTTCTTTCAGCTCCTGGCAGCCAGCATTCTGACTTCCATTAATGTAAATTTGACTACTCTTGGTACCTCATAAAAGTGGAATAATACAAAATTTGTCTTTTGGGCAACTGGCTTATTTCACTTGGCCCCTGGTGGCTCAGATGGTAAAGAATCCACCTGCAATGCAGGAGATCCAGGTTTGATCCCTTGGTCAGGAAGATCCCCTGGATAAGGGCACTGCAATCCACTCCAGTATTCTTGCCTGGAGAATCCCATGGGCAGAGGAGCCTGGCAGGCTACAGGCCATGGGGTCACAAAGAGTCAAACATGACCAAGCAACTAATACTAACTAATTAAACTAATGCCTTCAAGCTTCCTCCATGTCATATCGTGTATCAGAATTCCCTCCCTTCTTAAGGTTACATAATATTTCATTACATGTTTATATCTCATTTTATTTATCTATTCATCTGTTGATGGACACTTTGATCACTTCTACCATTTGACTATTGTAAATATTGCTGCCATAAATACAAATATCTTTAAAAGCTTCTTCTTTCATTTCTTTCGGATATATACCCAGAAGTAGAATTACTGAATCATACAGTAATTCTACTTTAAATTTTGTAAAAAAAAAGAAAAAGAAAAGAAACCATACTGTTTTCCAAGTGGCCACACCATTTTACAAGAAATAGATTTAAAAGCCAATTTAAGGAGTTGTTTTTCTTCCCCTCTACTTCCTCAATAAGACCAAGTTCTTAACCCTATTATTGTCAACTATACTATTTTTCTCCTCAGTCCAACCCAGTCTATAGCCTCTCCATCTGCCCTTACTTTAGTAAGCCACAATTTCATTGACATTGTGGAATTTGTAGAACCATAGGACCTGAATCACAGGCATCCACTGTGAAAACTGCACCCTTAAAATTTCATAATAGAGTCAGCCCAGGAGCCATGCTGGAGCTGCTTCATAAGGAAGCAAGACTGGCCTCAGATAGTTGTCCAAGTTACTACATTTAGACTACATCAATTATTATCATAACTTATCTTTTGCCATTTCATAAGAGAACTGTGATATTAGCCACAGAAAGCATAGTATGCCCCTGTTTTACAATATTCTGGTAAAGAATTTCATGAGTGCTTTCCTAGATAGATCCATGTATCACCCACATTTGACTCTACCATGGTGCCTAGTAAGGTTACTTGTACAAGGTATGAATTGATGACAAACTCAGATGTGTCCCAGACCTGAATTACTCACATTACCTCCCTCAATGACTTTTGCCATGTTCATATAAGTCAACTCACTTTTCTTTTACTTAAGTTATTATCTTTAGAAAGAAAATTTTTTATCACCAATATAAATGGAAAATGTATCCCTTGCAATAAGAAAATAAATACACTTATAAGAAAACAAATTCATCCAAGTACCACCTAAAATTATTTTACATACCACCAATAGAAATGCTAAGCTAATTGCCTTGATATATGAATATGAATGTATTCACCTCCATCTAAATAGTATATCAATAAATGTTTTGAAAAGAGTTACAAATAATTGGAGAAGGAAATGGCAACCCACTCCAGTACTCCTGCCTGGAAAGTCCCATGGATGGAGGAGCCTGGTAGGCTATAGTCCATGGGGTCACAAAGAGTCAGACACGACTGAATGACTTCACTTTCACGTTAGGATAAAGAATTTGGTGCCACTATGTTTGCAGTGATTTTAGGGGGGCATGCAATCATGGATAATTTTATTTTTTATGCTTCTCACATAGAAATAGGTAATTTATAGAAACATAATATGTATGTCTATAATAATAGTCATATTTTTATAAAAAATCACCTATTTCCAGGTGAATGTGCATATGTGTATGTGCATATATGTGATATTTTGTTAATAGAAACAGTGAGTGAATGAAAAAAAAGCAAAAGATGGTGAATCCTAAAAACCAGGTCCATCAAATTGATGTTGGACATCAGTGGGGTAATGACTGTTGCAGCCAGTAGCTCATTCTTATGTCTAGCAATAGAGTGCATCAGAGGAATAATATAAAAAGAAAGCAGACATAAGAGATTATCTGATGAAGAGTAAATATGTGAGTTAAAGGAATGACAGCCAGTTTAGCACAGGCATCTTCTGAAATGCTTTCCTCCATATTTAATCAATGAAATGTACTAATGGAGGACCCACAATACACAGAGTAATATGCCAGGGGGTAATACATGCTAGGAGAATTATAAATCACTGTTCTTGCCCCATAGTTTTAAAAATCAAAATAATACAGCCATGAAAAAGCCTATTATAAATTAGAGTGTTGCAAAGTCTGAGTAGAGAGAATAATCTCTGAGTACAGAGAGGAGGAAGCTGAAATAAGAGTGGGAAAGCAACCAGGGAAGATTGCTAGGATGAAATGACGTTTAAGGCTGTTGATGGTTGGAGTAAAGTATATAAAAAGATTCCTTTGTCTCCACAGTATACGCACACGTTTCTCCAGGACCGAAGAGAGGAAGGGATAATCGTGAACGTAGAGTACCCCATTTACCTGGTTAGAACTCGAGAATGCTGGAAGGGTACACAGCTGAACAGACTGCCAAGGAAGGAAAAGTGAGTTCAGGGGAAGTCACAAAGCCCTGAAGTTGCACATGATGCTGGCTAGTTAAAAGAGGGTACTCATGCCAGCAGCTCACACTCCTCTGAGGCCTGGCCTAAGCTGGCTCACTTCCTGACATCCTTCTCCAGCTCAGCTATTTCCTGGGCTGCTCCAGACTCGTCCCTTCACACTCCCTTCGGAGCTGTGGTTTGGCATCTTTGCAGCAAGAACCCCAGTGGCCAAAGTGCCCTCTGGGCTTGTCTCCTGGGAGGACCGTCCTGCCTATTTCCACTACTGAATTTACCCACAGAGACAGGCGGAGGAAGCTTTTTTTAGATGGCCAAGCAAATTGGCCTGCAGGAACGACATTGGAGTCGTGTGGTAATAATCAAATTTGGTGTCTGGGACACCCAAGCGGCACATGCATAAGCTGTAAGTAGCTTAGAACTTTTCCTGCTGCATCACTGAAGCTGTTGGCTTAAGAAATGGAAGCATTTGAGGGATGAATGAAAACTCCTCCTCATACATGATGTTTGGCTGTGGCCATAGGGAGTAGTCAAGTTGAAGTTATACAACAAACAGTTGTTTTTTTCCAGAGCCAAGTAAGTGACTAGAATTTTCTATATCTGGATGGTGATAAAACAGGGATCTGTAAACTCTGGACTGCAAGCCAAGTCCAGCCTCCTCCCTGTTTTCATACAGCCTGCAAGCTCAGAATGTTTTTTCCATTTTGAAAATAGCTGAAATCGAAAGCATATCTTGTGACACATAAAAATTATATGAAATTCAAATTTCAGTGCCTACGAATAAAATTTTATTGGAATACAAACACACCTATTCACCTACATGTCTCTGGTTGGTTTCAAGCTTCAGATGTAGAGTTGACTCACTGTAGCAGAGATCTTATGGCCTGAAAAGACTAAACTATTGACAGTCTCTCTGGCCTTTTGCAGACAGTTTTTAACCTCTGTACTAAAGTGATGGCCAGTGTGACTAAGGGCAAGGTGAAATAGCAGTAAGTAGGAAACTTTTAAAATAGGAATATTGTGTGTGTTTTCTGAGATGCATTTTTTAATGCTGTATTATACTTGGTTAGATAGCATCACAAACTCAATGAACGGGATTTTGAGCAAACTCTCAGAGATGGTGGAGGGCAGAGGACTCTGGTGTACTGCAGTCCATGCATGGTGTTGCAAAGAGCTGGACAGGACTTTGTGACTGAACAACAACATCCTTGGTTGTAGATTGCAACACACTGAGGAAGAACTGCATGTGGAGCTCAGCTTTAATGCTTAAAATGAGACTTAGATTTCATTTTTGACTTTGTGATACTCCCTTCCTCGCCCCCCATGCAAGCATGTACATGCAAACATACACACACACACACACAGTTCACACACACATGGAAAAAAATGATAGCCACACCACGCATGTACCTCACAAGAGCTCAGCAACATGCGTATGGTCACAGAGGCCCAGTGGTAGGAAGAAGTACAAGAGCAGTGAATTACAGACCCCCCACGATGGACCCCAAAGGAGGATTAACTGAAACAATTTTATGGAAATGTATTCAGTATGCACAGATGACATGCCAGCAAGCCATTTCAGTGCAGCATTCTAATTATAGACACCACTCTCAAAGCTTAGCCAAGCTATACAGTATCCTCTCTTTTACAGGGTGTGGTTGAAATTGACCACTTAAAAACTGGAGAGGTCACTTTTGGTTAACTAGTACAATTTGGTAGCTCAAGGAAACACTGTACCTCACTCATCCTACAGGACTGGTTTTATTTTTGTTCTTAGAATTCTAAGACGATGCCCCCAAGCCAGACAGCTGGAATGAACAGTTAAAAATATTGTATTAATCAAGAAAAAAGGTCTAGTGTTTTGTCACAAAGAAGTTTGTTAAGGAAACCTAGTTTCTGAAGAAAGCAAGCTGAGACAGAGGTGTGTTGATGAGCTGGAGTGTGGCAGCAGTATACACAGTTGTCGGTGGAGGAAGAGGGAAGAGTAGGCAAGGAAGTTTTTAGAAAATCCCTTAAAGATGTGCTGATGGGATAACTGCTCTTGCCCAGGCACAAACCCATCAAACCATTGCGGTGAAAAGACAAAGAGCAGTGAGTGTAATCTATTTAGTCACATGGCAGTCTCCAGCCATACATCTGATTCCTCCATTTGGTAAAAGGTAATACAGTGCCTTAAAAGCAGCATCAAGCCATTAAATGACATTAAAAGCTGTACCTGAGTAGATGTGATCAAAAGAAGCTATCACAGAAGCCATCATAAAAAACAAAAACAAATGAAAAAATGAGTTCAGTTTTGAATGCGCTCTTGCTTGAGCTAGACAGACTTCTAGGTAATAGAAAAGAGAGGGTGGCTTGGCAGTGAGCTCCAGAGAGCCAAACCCAAGGAGAATTAAGGCTTGGGAAGGGGGCCTGGGGAACAATTCTGGAAAGACACCGGGCCTACACATTCCCTAGTTTGTGAGAAATCTATAGATTTGGTGACAGGAGCAGGTACATAAACTCTATTTTTCCCTGTGAATACTAAAAGCCCTTACACTGCCAGGTGGTGGAAACTTGATCTCATCTCTACCCCCTTACTAGATCATATTAGAGCTAAAAGAGTTATACAGCACCAAAGGATTTTTAGGAGCATAAGGAGGGCTCTATCCCATTTATTGTAAAAAACAAAAAAGCCTATTCAAGTCCACCAGCTCTCTTGTTGAACTCAGAGCCACAATCATTCATACTGGGAGTTTCTGCTACTTCTCTCTTACTCTGATGCTTCAAGTACTTTGCTAAGACTAATTCTATGACTTCACAATTCCTCTCTGCTCTTGCATACAATGGAATCATTCTACAACCTCCATCCAAAGCCTGGATGCAGAGAATCTGTGGGGCAACTCAGGGAATCTGTGGGGCAATCTGTGGAGCCCTCCTTTCTAGAAGCAATATATAGTCATCCCAGGCTTTCCTAGGAAGGAAGACACAGCTTTCTTCCTTCTGTTGTTCCCTCCCCTAAGTCTTGAACCACAGTCAGGGTGCAGGGGTCTCTGAAGGGAACTTCCTTTCTCTCTGACTCTCGACCCTCCAAGCTCAAGCTACAGAGAGGTCAGCGGGACAGAGAACATTTACTCCTCTGGTGTTCATCCCAATCTTTTGTTTTATGGCCATGGCTAGGCTTTTAGATTTTAAGTCAGAATTTGATCACTTTTTTATCTGAATTATTTTGTGAGTTTCAATAAACTAGATGCTTCCTTGATTGGGGAATATTAGGATTACTATTCTAAGATATTTTCCCACTATCTATTTATGATCTTTGTGCAAACTTAGAGATACCTCATTACAATCAAATGTCCACTGTTTTATTTCATATTTGGTTAACACTTTAGAAAATTGGTCTTTAAAAAAGAAATATACAGCAAACAGTGCTTTCTTAGACCAAAATGCTTTAAAGATGCCATTTTACAAGTCAAAAATATGTATGATTAATTCCAAAGTGGCTCTTCTAAGTACTCATCATAAAGATTGGATCAACAGAACAGTTTACACTGATCCTATATGTTAGAAACAATGCATTATCTTTGTTTTGAGGCAAGTTTATTTTTCTTAGGAATGCCAAGCACCTTTGAACACCAACACTACGCCCATTTTTAGAAGATAATTCAGTGTGGAAGGTAAGGGAGAAACAAACAATAACTCTGACTGAAACAGTATGTTTTGCCTTAATCTGAAAATTAATGGAGCTGTCAAATTTCACAGCACATAATCCAGCCATTCTTATTTAAGAATGAACCAATAAAATATGAAAAATGTAATTATCGCCCCCATCCTCCGCCATTGATTTAAAGTTGCTTTGCTCAGTCTTACTTGGCATTGAACCTATTTCTGTTGGGAATGAATGGGATAGACTTTCCAAGGGCAGATCACAGGAACAAATTTTGCCTTCATTACTAAATGTTTGAATATTCTTCATATTCAACAAAGCACTACAGTTTGAAGAAGCATGTCTTTACAAAGTTCAGGGATAAAAGTCTGAGTTCTGGCTTTCAATTTGAAGTGAAAAAGAGGTATTCAGATTTTCAACACAGAAAGACACTCAAGGAATATATAATTAAATACCCCTTTTATGGATGTATCCTTGCCATAATTCAGGATGACCCTCAACTTGTCAAGGTATTTTTTTGTTTTTCCTTCAGATTTTGGTCATCTGAGTCAAAAGAAAATCTATCCAGTACCTTGAATCTTGGAAATATTTTTTTTCACAGATTCAAACAGTTATGTTTTCTGTTGAATTACCATTGCATGTTCATACAGTTAATTATTAGATAGTAAGAGATAACAATACCTTTAATTTGCATATATTTCTTTTCAGTCCTTGCATATATTTCTTTTCCTCAGCCCTTGATGTGTGCTACTTATTTCTCTTTACCACATCTTTATTAAGTAGAAAAGGAAAAGTATTAATGTGTCTATCTAAAGATGATAAAATCTTGCATGCATTCTAAGCCGCTTCAGTTGTGTCTGACTCTTTGCAACCCTATGGACTGTAGCCCACCAGGCTCCTCTGTTCATGGGATTCTCCAGTCAAGAACAGTACAGAACAGACGTTTGAACTCTGTGGGAGAAGGTGACGGTGGGATGTTTCGAAAGAACAGCATGTATATTATCTAGGGTGAAACAGATCACCAGCCCAGGCTGGATGCATGAGACAAGTGCTCAGGCCTGGTGCACTGGGAAGACCCAGAGGAATCGGGTGGAGAGGGAGGTGGGAGGGGGGATCAGGATGGGGAATACGTGTAACTCTATGGCTGATTCATATCAATGTATGACAAAACCCACTGAAATGCTGTGAAGTAATTAGCCTCCAACTAATAAAAAAAAAAAAAAAAAAGAACAGTGGAGTGTGTTGCCCTTCTCCAGGGGATCTTCCCAACCCAGGGATTGAACCAACATCTCTTACATCTCCTGCACTGGCAAGCGGGTTCACTACCACTAATACCACCTACCTGTATGTCATATGTTACACATATTTATAAAAGTTTATAAAGCATTTTTACATATATTATTTGATTTTGGTTTTTACCTTCACAGTACCCTGTGAAGTGTCTGCCTGTGTTCTGCATTTAAGAAGTGAAGGAACCATCTAGGGAGGCCTATTAGTAACTTTGCACTGCAGAGACACAAAAGACCAGGTGAATAGTTCTATATGAGATAATAAAAATACACCAATGGTCTTCATATTTTACTTTACAGGTTTACTCTCTTGTTACATTTTTCCAGTGCTGTTACTATGTCAAATATACTATGAAATACCTCCCATACTGTATGTATTAGAAACAGCTCTATTTGTTCCATTCTCCCCAGAACTCCAGGGGGTATTTTGGATTTGGGGATTATTTTTTTCTCTGGTTTTACGTTTTGAAAGCCTTGCTCCAGCTCTCAAAAGATGCTATTAAACACAGAATAAATATTGAATTGTCTCTCTATCCTCATAGTCTTCGTGGTGGCAAATAAATGTTTCTGTGAAAGAGTTTGCTCCCTGAAGACCCACAAGTGGTGGTTAGAAAGTGTCCACAAATTAAAGGCAATGAAAGAACAGTAACCACAAGTAATAGATGTTAGAAAAAAATATAAAATACATAAAATAGCTTTTATATGCATGTATAATCTGGACTCTAACTAGGTGGCTACCATGTGAGTGTTTTCCCAGTTATGAGTGTTTTTATACATACAAAGATGCTTTCATAGTGGCAATCTGTGCAGGATAAATATTTTCCATAATTACATGATTTCTTCTAAGTTTGAACAGTAGAGCAGTGTTAATCTGCGAGAAAACACCTCAAATTTTTACTCCATTCAAGTTTCTGAACAAGTTGTCATTCTGAAAGACTTCTGATTTTAGGAAGGAAGGAAGAAAATATAGAATAAAAACATTGATTCAACATTGGAAACCATTTTCAATGAGTTAGGAGATGTGAATGTATAATTTCTAATAATTTGCATTTCTTCTCATTTGAAAGTCATCAGGAACTTAACAGCCACCCACTGTATATCTAGTTATCTTTTGGAAAACTCAAGAAGGACATGGCAAAAATGAACATCAGTTCCAAAGTAGGATACTGAAGCCTGGATAATTCTCAGAATAGCTGGAGAAAGAGAGAAACCAAATATTTGCCTATTTTCCCCACTAAGAATGCTTCCTCTCTCTTTTCTGCCTAATAAAAACCAAGTGTATCTTTCAGGGCTCATTTCAAAACCCTTCACAAACTGCTGTCCCCATCTTCTGAAATTTACTCCTTTGCTCTTGGTTGATTCTGTAACTGCTTTTTTCTCAAATCTATCTACTTCTCTGTCTCCAGTGACAATGTTCTAGCCTACATCTTTATTACTCTTTGCTGGAAGTATAGCAATAGCACCCTAACTTTTCCTTGACTTCTGTCTTTTTCTCCACTAATGCCATTTGCCAACATCTACAGCTTAACGGTCCCAAAGAACCACTAAGAAAATGCCATTTTTTTCTGTTCAGGATAGGCTTCCCATTGCCTGCCAAATAAAATAATAACTATTTAATCCTGTGTTTTAGTCTTCTAAGAGATGTTACAGAGCTTCCCAGGTGGCTCAGTGGGTAAAGAATCTGCCTTCAATACAGGAGATGCACGAGACACAGGTTCGATCCCTGGGTCAGGAAGATCCCCTGGAGGAGTAAATGGCAACCCACCCCAGTATTCTTGCCTGGGAAATCCCAAGCATAGAGGAGCCTGGCGGATTACAGTCCATGGGGTCAGGAAGAGAAGGACACAACTGAAGCAACTTAAGCATGTACACAAGAGCTGTTACAACTTTCCTTTTGTTCCCCAGCATTCTCTCACTCATGCTACACTCAAACAGAACAGAGCAATTCTTAATATCAGTTCAGACTGTGATCACTAAGTTTCCCCAAGTTCCATTTCTCATATCCAAATAGTATCCAATTCTCAGAGCTCCATGTGAGTATTAGCATTCTTATTGCCTTTTCTGAACCTCCATGTCAACATATCTACTCATGTTCTATAATAACCTTTTTACTCCATGCTTTTGTGCAAAAAGAATCACTATATTCTTGGGAGTGAAATTTCCTGATATTTAATTCCTGGCTATACTTATGTGAATCTGAGAAAGGATTAATCTGTGATAGTACCAACATCAGAGGATTGTTGAGAAGACTGTGAGTTAATATATGTAAGTTTCCCCAGTGAGTACTCAGTGTAAAGGTAAGCTACCATTGTGTACATCTTCTCTCTTCTAATACAGTAGGCCCTTGGGATGGGACTTCTAGCTACTCATCATTGCACCTCACCATGGTGTCAGAACACGCGCCAGTGTTCAATGCATTTATGTTGAAAAAACACTGAGGAAAAAGTCATATTCTGTGTCTTTCAGTGTCTTAGATAAAGCAACAGAATTCTGTAAAAGACCATTGTTTACTGATGATCTCAGCAGCCTTGCCCCCTCCCCCTTATGATGTAGATGGGAATGATGAATGGGACTTGAAGTGTATAACCCAATGTCCCCTATAAGAATGCTTCCCATTCTTCTTAAAAGTGAAAGGGGTCATCCTTGCTCATTCCCTTTCTCCAAAGAGTTAGAAACATTAGTGGCAAGGAGACATAGGAGAGGAGCCATGAACAGTACACCCAGGGAAATCTCATTCCACAGTTTATTTATACAACTCTGAAAGATACTCTTTGTGTCATATACAATTCTAAGCAGGAGAAAATAGGAATTAGCAGACTATGTACATGCTCAACTGGAATATCCAACATTCTGAGGAACAACTTTCTCTACCACTTGATGAAGAGATCAAACCAGTCAATCCTAAAGGAAATCAGTCCTGAATATTCACTGGAAGGACTGATGCTGAAGCTGAAGCTCCAATACTTTGGCCACCTGATGTGAAAAGTCAACTCATTAGAAAAGATCCTGATGCTGGGAAAGACTGATGGCAGGAGGAGAAGGAGACGACAGAGGACAAGATGGTTGGATGACATCACTGACTCAATGAACATGAGTTTGAGCAAGCTCTGGGAGGTGGTAAAGGACGGGGAAGCCTGGCATGCTGCAGTCCATGGGGTCACAAAGAGTCAGACATGACTGAGCTACTAAACAACAACAAATGCACATTTTAAGGGAATGGGATGCTGACTCTGAGTTGTGCACAGAAATTCATGAGAAAGGATTGGCTACAGAATCAGAAAGTCAACACTCAGAGGCATATGGTATTTATTTAGGGATTCTTAGACTCTGATGTGTAACATTAATCCAGGCACAGACAGAATGAAAAGTAAGATTTCTCCAAATGGCACTTATGTCTGAACACCAGCTTTATAAATACTAAATTACTCATCAACCTGGAATATGTGTATTTTTTTTAGGAGTACCTATGTTTAGCATCTAAAGTTTCTTAAGAAAGGACATTTATGATGGATACATTTTGTCAAATCTGTAATTTCACATATATGTACACTAAGCTAGAAAGGCTGTATTTTTACTAAAATACTAAAGCTCTTTTTTCACATTAATAATGTGTGTATTCTCCTGTGGAAAAGAAGAGTTTCCTTAGTTTGGCTCTCAGTCTGTATCATCAACAATCATAAAACTTGTAATAGAAAAAGAGCTACCATTTGCTGAGTGTGCACTTCATGATTGGTATTATAATGTTGAAAATAAGCCTACAAGGCAGGTATTGTTATCCCTGCTTTAGAGGGAATGGAGGCTCAGAGCAGTTCAATGGTTTGCCAAAAGTCATGTCATTAATCAGCAGCAGAGCCAAGACAAATTCATGTGTCTCATTACAAAGTCCCTTCACTAGTTCTAGTTCACAAGTTTGGATTTACAATGTTTTATAAGTTTTACTTATAAATTTATTGTATTTATAAATATTTAAAGTTTTGTTCTCTATACACTTCAGTCCTACTTTTGATCCCTCTGCCACATGCTTAGGACTGTGTCCTGCCTCTGACCAACTACCCAACATGCACAAATTTATTAGCGGTATTCTTAGCAATTCCCCTCTGGGGCCCTGAATGTAAATCTGCCTAAGCACTTGTTTCCTAACCCTGGACCTTTTCTCGTGCCTCACTTTATTCAATAACATACGTTCAGAGTGATTATGCACACCTCAATATTAGTTTTAAAAAAAAAATGAGAAAGAGACATTTCCTGGACAGGTTTTCTAGACTTTCTCAGATTTCCTGATGGAGAAGTGCTTTCACTTCATCTGTTGCAAGAGCCCTCTTATATGTCATGAAAGCGAAAGTGTTAGCCACTCAGCCATTTCCGACTCTTTGCAACTCCATGGACTATAACCCACCAGTCTTCTCTGTCTCTGCAAGAATACTGGAGTAGGTTGCCATTCCCTTCTCCAGGATATCTTCCTGATTCAAGGATCAAACCCAGGTCTCCTGCATTGCAGGCAGATTCTTTACCATCTGAGCCACCAGGGAAACCCCCTTATGTGTCATACCTCATGAAAAATATTTTAAAAGTCTCTATGAAAAGGAGTGTAGTCAGAGTTGAGGACATGCAACTAGGGTTATAAAAAGCAATGTTTGTACATGCATGTTCACTGTTGACAGCAGCATTACAATAGCCAAGGGGCAGAAGCAACCCAAGTATCCATCAATGGAAGAACACTTGGATTCTTAAATGGATCAACAAAATGTGATATATACACACACTGGAATATTACTTAGCCTTAAAAAGGAAAGAAATTCTGACATATGCCACATTATATTAAACCTTAAGGACATTATGCCAATGAAATAAGTAAGTCACAAAAAGACAAATTCTGTCTGACTCCACTTCTGTAAGGTATTTAGAATAGTCAAATTCATTAAAATAGAAAATAGAATGGTGGTTGGCACAGGCTTTGGAGACGGGGGAAGTTGGGGGAACTTGTCATTTAAAGGGCATATGGTTGCTGTAGCACAAGATGAAAAGTTCTAGAGATTAGTTGCACAACAATGTGAGCATAATTCACACTACTGAACTTCACATTTATAAATGGTTGAGATGATAAATTATATATTATGTGTGTTTTGTCACAGCATTAAGGAAAAAAAAAAAAACGCAGGAAATGTGATCGTGGTAAATTTATAGGATTTCAGTGTGAGAAATAAAGACATTTGGAGAACGTAGAATACCAGAAAACAATGAACAGTGGTACCAACAGCTAATTCTCAAATCTAAAATGATCCCCCACTTTATCCTGGAAACTACTCTTAAGTCTCTGGTTAGGGGACAAGCAGGAATAAAAGCGAACCTAAACAATTAGGATTTCATTTCATTTATTGATATGAATTATTTGGGTAAGTGCTGTTATCCTTCACAATCTTTTTAAGAACTTAAAAATCAGTAAGACTAATGGCTTTCTCTCCCATAAATTTAATTTCAATTTAATTTAAAGGTGGAATGATTTCCTTTGAATTAACAGTAAATTGAGTCCTTCTAATTGAACATATTCAGCTACTGGTATTTTGTTGCAACTATTTCATTTTTTATTGACAAGATAGTTACACGATATGATTAGGTTTTGTTACCAAGTCCAAGCTCGCTTTACTTACCACAAGGAGACAAGGTGTTGAGTCAAGGAAAATTACTTTATTTAGAAAGCCAGGTGGCTGAGAAGATGGCAGGCTCAGTTCAGTTCAGTTCAGCCGCTCAGTCATGTCCGACTCTGTGTGACCCCATGAACTGCAGCACACCAGGCCTCCGTGTCCATCACCAACTCCCAGAGTTTACCCAAACTCATGCCAATTGAGTCGGTGATGCCATCCAACCATCTCATTCTCCGTCATCCCCTTCTCCTCTTGCCCTCAATCTTTCACAGCATCAGGGTCTTTTCAAATGAGTCATCTCTTCGCATGAGGTGGCCAAAGTATTGGAGTTTCAGCTTCAACATCAGTCCTTCCAATGAACAATCAGGACTGATCTCCTTTAGGATGGACTGGTTGGACCTCCTTGCAGTCCAAGGGACTCTCAAGAGTCTTCTCCAACACCACAGTTCAAAAGCATCAATTCTTCAGCACTCAGCTTTCTTTATAGTCCAATTCTCACATCCATACACGACTACTGGAAAAACTATAGCCTTAACTAGACGGACCTTTGTTGACAAAGTAATGTCTCTGCTTTTCAATATGCTGTCTAGGTTGGTCATAACTTTCCTTCCAAGGAGTAAGCATCTTTTAATTTCATGGCCTCAGTCACCATCTGCAGTGATTTTGGAGCCCAGATAAATAAAGTCTGCCACTGTTTTCACTGTTTCCCCATCTATTTCCCATGAAGTGATGGGACCAGATGCCATGATCTTAGTTTTCTGAATGTTGAGCTTTAAGCCAACTTTTCACTCTCCTCTTTCACTTTCATCAAGAGGCTCTTGAGTTCCTCTTTGCTTTCTACCATAAGAGTGGTGTCATCTGCATATCGGAGGCTATTGACATTTCTCCCACCAATCTTAATTCCAGCTTGTGCTTCTTCCAGCCCAGCATTTCTCATGATGTACTCTTCATATAAGTTAAATAAACAGGGTGACAATATATAGCCTTGACATATTCCTTTTCCTATTTGGAACCAGTCTGTTGTTCCATGTCCAGTTCCTCCTGACTGTTGCTTCCTGACCTGCATACAGGTTTCTCAAGAGGCAGGTCAGGTGGTCTGGTATTCCGATCTCTTTCAGAATTTTCCACAGTTTGTTGTGATCCACACAGTCAAAGGCTTGGGCACCTACTGACCTGGGGAGTTCATCTTTCAGTTCATCTATCTTTTTGGCTCTTCACACTGTTCAAGGGGTTCTCAAGGCAAGAATACTGAAGTGGTTTGCCTTTCCCTTCTCCAGTGGACCACTAGAACCTCAAAATAGCCACCTTAGCAGGATGAGGAGAGGTTTGTTGGTGTCTCTGACAGTAAAGAATCTGCCTGCAAAGCAGGAGACCCAGGTTCAATCTTTGGGTCAGGAAGATCCCCAGGAGAAGGGCATGGCTACCTCCTGTATTCTTGCCTGGAGAATCCAAGGACAGAGGATTCTGGTGAGCTAGAGTCCATGGGGTGACAAAGAGTTGGACACAACTGAGCAATTAACACTTTCATTTTCACAGGCGGCTGGATACCAGGCTCTTTTATAGATTAGAGATGGGGGTGGGGTGGGGGAGGTGAGATTAAAAGGACATTAATCTTGCAAACATTTCCCAGAATGGCAAGCCTCAGGCAGGGGATATGTTAATTTATTCCTTCCTGTCATCCACAGGTGGACAGGGTTCGAAACAAAGGCGCTTTTAGTTCAAACAGCCAGGCAAAGCGGCAGGATTCTCTGAGGCAGGCCATTCTGTGTGATTACAATAAAAAAAAAAAAAAAAAAAAAAAAAAGCCAGTCAAAGAAACAGTTCAACATGGAGTCAGAATTGGCTTCTCTGCAACAGTTTCTTATTTGTGGTATAAATATTTGTCAGTTATTGTACATGCAAGGATGTCTAAGAGATGTGTCACATAAAGCAATTCTTAAAACTGTCCCAACCCTCATCTTCTTCTCAGTAAATGACACCTTTAACATCCAGTTATCAAGCCAAAAATCTAGGTGCCCTTCTAGCTCATTCCCTAAAACCTTTCCCACACAATCCAAACTGCCAACGTTTGTTTGAATACATCTTGTATAAGGAGAAAGGCGAGTCGGGACTCTGGACAGCTGTGTTCAAGACAGAAATAATCAGAAATATTCTCATAATAAAAGTACATGTAAATATCATCAAGCTGTCACTAGCAAAGTCCATGAACAATTCCCGGGAAATAAAAAATAGGCTCTGGGTAATAAAATAGAGTCTAACCTTTTTCTCTTATTTTGTGATCGGTGTAGTCTCACTTGCTTACAGGGTGCTCCATGCAGAGGCCTGGTCTCCACACTTCAGATGCTGCCCTCGGCCTTTCAGCTACACAGACCATGTGCTGAGAGAAGCACTGCTCAGGCACCTCCATTCAAGATGTCGGCCGCAGCCCCGCGCCCGAACGCTTCCACTCACGGTGCGTCTGGGGCCAAGAGGGGCACGCCTGCGCCTGCGCCTGCGCGGACCTGCGTGAACTCCACCCCCTCCCTGAGGACAAGATCCCTATATAACCGCCCCTCACATGGCCTATTTGGCATGGCCTACACTGGAAATTTCAAGCTCCTGCCTCTCCACTCTTAAAGAAAAAAACTTTCCTTTGCTTCTAAACTGAATTCAATCTTGATAATTGACTCCAATACCATGACACGGGTCAGGAAGGACCCAGCTGCAAAAGATCAGCAACAAAGTCAGCCCCCAGAACAAATCTGAAATACATCCACTTCTTTCCACCTCCATTACTATTAGCTGGAGACCCCACTGTTGTGACTTACATGAACCACCATCGTGCCTTCTAAGGCTGTCTTTTCTTCTCTTTTCAAATCCAGCTCCACCCCTCCTATCTGTTCTCCACAGGTTAGGGAAATTGATCATCTTAAACCTAAGTCATATTTTGCTACTCCCTGCTTAAGATTTTTTTTTATTTCTTCCTCCGCCCCCCGCCACACACACACCCATTAATCTGATTTATGTTATTATCTGCTCACTATGTACCTGGCATTAGTTTCATTGATGAGACATGGCAGGGAACAAGACAGACAGAAATTCCTGCTTCATGTAACTTATACATACTAATGAGGGGAAATAGACAATAAACTGGGAAAAAAGAAGTAAATTAGGAAGCAAGTCAGTTAGTGATAAATACTGTGAAAAGTAATAAATTAGGGAAGTGGGCAAGGGTAACAGGAGTTACAACATTAAATAGAATGGTCAGGAAAAGGCACCACTGTGAAGGTGTCTTTTGAGTAAAGATCTGACAGAGGTGAGGCAGCAGGCAGATGGAGTTTGCAGGGAATGACTTTGCAAGGAGAAGAAAGAGAAACTTCCAAGAAACAGTGAAGAAGCAGAGTGAGTGAGGGTGAGAGAAATCAGAGGAGTCTGAGATTAGAGCCCAGGATCCTGTAGAATCTGGATGAGGTGTTGAGTTGGGAAGAGATGTGCTCTGACTTGGTTAAGAGGAACATGGGCTACTGTGATGGGGTTGTCTGAAGGGGAACAAGGACCGAGGCAAGGATACTAGCTAGAACTTCACTGCAATACTTGAGCCAAAATATGCTCAGCTTCTGTAGGTGGAGCAGAAAGGGGTCAAAGATGTCTTCCAAGTTTTTAGTCTGATCCACTGGAAGCTCAGAGTTGCCATTATCTAAGACGAAGTCCAAAGAAAGAAAAGATTTGGGGAGGACATATCAGGAACTTGGTTTTGTATGGGACAAAAAGTCTAATATTGGAGACCTATTAGACTTCCAAGCAGAGATTTCAAGTAGGGGGTTGGATATTGGGGTTTAGAGTATAGAGGAGAGGGACAGGCTAGGGATACATATTTGATGGTTATTCATATATAGATATTATTTGAAGCCATGGGGCTGGGTAAGGTCATCAAAACAGTGATTGCAAATGGATAAAGGAAAAAGTTCTGAAGACTAAGTCCAATGTACACTGGAAGACAAGGAGGAGGCAGCAAAGGTGACTGAGAAGGAACAGCCAGTGAAGATGAAGGTAAATGGGTAGCATGTAGTATCTGAAAGTGTGAGTGTTAGTCTCTCACCATGTCCAGCTCTCTGTGACTCCATGGACTACAGACCCACTAGGCTCCTCTGTCCATGAAATTCTTCAGGCAAGAATACTAGAGTGGGTTGCTATACCCTTCTCCAGGGGAACTTCCTGACCCAAGGATGTCTCCTGCTGAGTGAAAAAAGAGAACCCAGGAGGAAGGAGAAATTAGCTTTGTTAAATGCCTCATATAGGTTGAGCAAAATTAGATTGTCTAAGTATAATATGTTCTAAAATTCCTCTTAGTGGAACTTGAAAGCACCTACATGTCTGATCTCCATTACCTCTCTGACTTTGTCTGTTATTCTCTCCCTTCTTCAATATGGCCTGGCCTCTGACTACCTCTGCAGTCTTGTTTCCTTACTCACTGTCTCTCACATTCACTCTACTTAGCTATAGATACTGGTCTTCCTTCTGTTTTTCCAGCCGGTCTATATTTTGTTTTCTGTCATTCTCACTGACTAAAATGCTCTTTCTCCTCATTATTACTTTTTATCATTAGTCTCTTTTCATGACCATCCACTCTAAAACACCAATATCACCAATACTATTTCTATCTCCTTCTGTTTACTATCACACCACTTGATTCTATTCACTTTATTTTTCTTGACACTCCAAAATTACCAGTTTATTATTTGTCTCTTCACATGAGAGCAAGGATCTAGTCCATCTTGTTCTCTGATTTACCTCAGGCTAAATCAGAACTGATAAGTATTTGATAAATCCTTGTGGAATATAGTAATTAATCTATATCCTAAAAGATGAACAAAGTTGTGTATAAAATACTCTGGTGAACAATTTTGAACTTAGAAGTACAGAAGAAGAAATCCAGGGTATATTTTCATTTGAGATGATATAAAGTATCTTTTCAAGTTTCTTTCAATTTAGATAAAACCAAAACTATAGGCAGCCAAAACTTATTGAAGACATCATCTATCTCATTTCTACAGCACCTCAAATATAACCTTATATCTGCTTAATAATGCTACAGTACTATAGCCTCACATTATTTTTCAAACTCTATAGTTCTAATAGCTTTTTCTTTATATAGGTAGCAACACATCTTGGTTGTTTACTGAAAAAAAAATTGTTGAAATGAGTGAATGCGTTAATACCAAAAGCCTTGAGTAGCTGGTGAATAGTCAAGTTTTCTCATCCATTCATTCCCTACCATCCTTCTCAAGATGGTTTCCTTTTAAAAAGTCTAAATGAACACTACTTATCATTGAAATCTTTTTTTTTTTTTAATCTCTCTAATTAAATTCAAGGGACAACTAGAAATGGGGTATGGGCAGGCTTTACGTTTGATAACTTGCTCTGCTCTTTCATCTCCCTTCTGCAGTCTTACACTCATTGTTTGTTGCTTCTAAAGCAGTAAATGTTGTTTGTCTTAGTTGCAAAACCAAGACTAGGAAACTTTGAAGTGTTTTCTGTTGCTTAATGTCACCTACTGTTCCTGTCAGCAAACTGAGATAAACCTGATGGACTGAGGTGTCTGGTCTAATTCCTTTATTGACACATAGTCCTGTCTTCAAACACCAGTGTAAATGCATAAGTACTGAGATAGTAATGTGTCAGTAATAGGCTGCCAGATAAATGCCATTGTTTAGGTACTGATCCCTGCTTCCTAAGGTCCAAACAGCTCAAAAATCTTACAAATTAGCACCTCGCTGAGATCAAAGAATTGTCTTTTCTTTCTGCAATTACCTAGTTGGAGAGCTGAGCAAGCAAATGAGACTAGTTTAAGCTCGCTCTCTCTCTCTCTCTCTCTCTCCCCCCCTCTCTCTCCCCAGCCCAAATCTTTCTTTTGAGGAGAACAAATGGTGGAATTATACTTTTTCAGAAGGAGGTGGTTAAGAATAAGAGACTTTTACTTTATTTTGCCATGTAAGAGTGAAGGGATTCTGTATTTTTATGTTAATTATTTATTATATCCCCATGTATTGCAATTCTTATTTCTAAAATTAGTGGAAAGAAGCATGTTCATCCTTAACAACCAGTCTTTTGGGATTAAACTTCAAATTACAGGGACAAAAATAGTTTTAAATTCAGTGGCATCATAGTACCTACGACCTCAAACAAAAGATTAAGTGTTTTCTGAAGAAGTGAAAATTTAGACTGCAAATCTAGTTTCAGACTTAATATATCTTAAACAGAAAAGTGCACTGTTAGTTTAAATTCGAACTAAATGAATTTTATTTGTTCATTTAGCTTCCCAAGAACATTCTGGCTCTATTAGCTTATGTCCAAAATGATTTTTTTTTTAATTTGAAGACATTGAGAAAATAAAAGTGATTTACAGAATGTCATTGACTTTACACTGTTTAGTAATCATGTCTTTCATACTAATAATATAACCTGGAAACAAAAAAATCAGGTAGCCAAACATCATGGCTTAGGACAATATTGGCTTATTTATAAGAAAAGAGAGATTTTTTTCCCCAGTGACAGAATTTTATGTAAATGAAGAAAACGTACTTTCAAATTCTAACAATACAATGACCAAATTTTGTCTTAGTCAAGGCTTTTTTTTTTTTTTCATGGTACAAAAGTATTTAATAAGTGCCATGTCAGTACAGAAAAACACACAGCCTATAGCTCATCCTTTAAAACCAAAAGAGTCAACTGAAAAGTTAGTAGAGATTCCTATTTTTACTTTAAAAATAAAAACAAAAAATAAGTACACATTGGGAATTGAACTACTACATTTTTTCTTTCACCCATGTTTTCCGGCCAGTAATGTCCTATCCAACACTAAAATAAGACAATGTACTGAATCTAAGCAGATGACCAGTGAAGCTGTTTGCTATCTCCTACTAGTGCTAAGCTAGACCATGGAACACTATCTTGGTAGGATTATTTTGACAGCCAAGAAGGAAGTGCAGAGCCCCTACCCCAAACCTAAGGAGCTGATTTACACAGAAAGGGTTTTAAGCAAACCTGCACAAACGCGAACATGCTCTAAGAAAAGGATATATTTTAGACTACTTCCAGCATACATTCACTGGCACCCAGTAAAATGGACCAAGGTAGAAAGCATTTTAGCTTTCATAGCACTAACAGCTAAAAAGCACACAGCATATAATACTTTGATCTTGAAGTGGGTAATCATGGAAGTTCCAAGATTGTATCCACTAGGTTAGCCTGAATATTCATCTATAAAAATATTTGTTCAAAAAAGCATAAACAAGGGTTGTGAAAACAATGGGACTACATCTGGACCTGTAGAAGACAGTGATAAAAAGACTGCACATGTAAGACTAGGAATTGATTTTCACATGTAGCTTTTAGGTAAAGGAAGTCTCTAAGTTGATTCCTAATAGCTGTGATGGTAGGATTTTCACAAATCTTGAGATGGGCAGCTAGCTGCAGTTAACTCCTAGATAAATACTCCCCTCCCAGTCAAAACCCCCACTGAGGCTGTAGGACTCAAACTGTGATCAGCTGTGGGTGCATGAAAAGCCTCCTGGGACATGTAAGACCTGCTGAGCCAAAAGAGTTGATGATGGTAAATTTTCCCAACACGGACACCCTGACATGAATGCTGGGGACAGGCATCCCAGGTAGAATGCTGGACTCGGGTTTGCTGCAGGAGCCAGACTCCGAAGCCTGAGAGAGGGGTCTACTCGGGGAGGAGTACTAGGGTTACCAAAACCAAGAATGTCTCGTCCCAGAAAGGTCAGGTAATTGTCTTCTGACCCATCAATACTTAACATTAATGAAGAGTTGCAGAAGAGTCAGTCTTTCCAAGATGTGTTCTTCTGACATCATTAGCCAAAGCCCCTCCCAGTCTATTGAGCTGGTGATGTCCAGGAAGAGCCCGGAGCCTGAAGGTGAGACCTAGGGCCGAAGATTGTTCTGGGAGGCTGGCACAGAAGATGATTTGCACAGTGACGTCACCACTAAACCACTGCTCAAGTCCAGTCCCCGGCCTTCTTTTTCTGCTCGGTAGTCCAGAAACATATCTTTAAAAGCCAGAAAATCCGTAAATGTGAGTAGCATGTCAAAAATGTCACCGGCCACTTCATCTTTATGGTGCTGTAAAGTTGTAGTGAAAGCCGCCATGTTAAATCCAGGAATCCGCTCCAACAGCTGTTCTTCTATATACTTTTCTACCAAAGAAATATATTCATTAAAAATAGGTGTGTAGGTAAGCTTATTCTCTTCCGTGTCTTCAAACTCCTGGTAGTACTTGTCCATGAAATTCCTCTGTAATAACTGGAACTCATCATCCATGATAATGTCCTCTAAATATCCAACCACAGCATCAAATTCTGCATCAGAGGCGGAAGAGAAGAACAGCGCGAAGCTCTCTTCTTCTAGGGTGTCCATCGCCGCCGCCGCCGCCGCATCCACCGCGCGTCGGAGAGCGGACCCGTTGACCTTCTACCCTTGCCTGCGGCCCCGGGCGCAGCCTCTGCTCTGCACCGCAGAGCTCCAACCGGCATCCGGGAGGCCTCGCCGCTGAGGCCGCGGCCGGCTCACGGCCCAGGCGGGTTGCGCCTGCGTGCGACGCCCCGGCCTCAGGCTCCCCGGCTGCGGCCACAAGCCGGCCGAGCCTCCCAGCCCTGCCAGGCCTAGCTAAACTCACCCTTAGTCAAAGTCTTAACACCTATGAAAGAGCAGTTTTTAAAAAAATGAAAATTGACTATATCTGTTCCTTGAAAAGTACCAGGAACAGTAAATATGGACATCCTTTTTTCAAATATATGTTTTACTTCACTATTCATGACCATGGCTTATAAAGGGGCATGAAATATGTTTCTTACGCTAAAGAGTTCATGAAAATGAGCAAATTTTAATATAATTTGTCTCATTTTAATTTTAATATAATTTGTCTAAAACCACTATCTGCAGAAAAATTCTAGCATCTTTAGAACCATCGTAGGTTAGAGTAAGACTCCCTCCCAGGATTATATAATCTCCAGGTTTCAGGAATGCTGATAACTCCAACCTGTGACAACTGGCTATGAGACCATCAACATGCAGACAATTTTAGAAGAATTCTGATAATTATCATAAAACACAGTCTCTTCAGTAACCCTTGAAATTATGCTTAAGCATTTTATTATATTTAGCCTCTTAATAACTGTTGGCTTCTGATGTTAAAGAAAAATATGAGGAAAAAGTAGAAATGTTAAACCAGTGCAGGGTAGTCAAATGGCAAAGAAACTGCTCAAATGTATATTCAGTGTGAACATTGTTCAACAAGTATCACTCAAACTTTTATTTACATACTCAAGAAATTTTACTTTATGGCCAAAACTTGGAATTGGTAAAGCAACGGGGACAAACATATCGACTATTTTGACTGTTCTACCTTTTAGTGGAGAAGGATTTACATAGAATAGATGAAGGAGCATAGTATTTGATGGTGGAATCCCCAGCAGGGCTTAAGTCTTTTCCATTTATGTGACTGAGGCAACTCATTTATATTACAGAGCCTATTACAGAGAATATCTAATTTCTCCCTATCTAATATAACATAATAAGTCAGCCTTTCCACATTATTATAGAGCTGTTGTGATGATCCCATGGTATTTTCTAGGCAAGAATACTGAAGAAGGTAGCCGTTCTGTTCTCCAAGGGATCTTCCCAATCCAGGATTTGAACCTGGGTCTCCGGCACTGCTCCCCTGGGCTTCCCTGGTGGCTCAGATGGTAAAGAATCCACCTGCAATGTGGGAGCTCTGTGCTTGATTCCTGGGCTGGGAAGATCCTCTGGAAAAGGGAATAGCTACCCACTCCAGTAATCTTGGGCTTCCCTGATGGCTTAGATGGTAAAGAATCTGCCTGCAATGCGAGGCATTTGATCCCTGGGTTGGGAAGTAGGGCATGGCAACCTACTCCAGTATTCTTTTTTTTTTTTTTTCAATTTATTTTTATTAGCTGGAGGCTAATTACTTTACAATATTGTAGTGGGTTTTGCCATACATTGACATGAATCAGCCATGGATTTACATGTGTTCCCCATCCCGATACCCCCTCCCACCTCCCTTTCCACCTGATCCCTCTGGGTCTTCCCAGTGCACCAGCCCTGAGCACTTGTCTCATGCATCCAACCTGGGCTGGCGATCTGTTTCACACTTGATAATATACATGTTTCAATGCCATTCTCTCAGATCATCCCACCCTCACCTTCTCCCACAGAGTCCAAAAGTCTGTTCTATACATCTGTGTCTCTTTTTCTGTCCTGCATGTAGGGTTATCGTTACCATCTTTTTAAATTCCATATATATGTGTTAGTATACTGTACTGGTGTTTATCTTTCTGGCTTACTTCACTCTGTATAATGGGCTCCAGTTTCATCCATCTCATTAGAACTGATTCAAATGTATTGTTTTTAATGGCTGTATGTACCATAGCTTTCTTATCCATTCGTCTGCTGATGGGCATCTAGGTTGTGTCCATGTCCTGGCTATTATAAACAGTGCTGTGATGAACACTGGGGTGCACGTGTCTCTTTCAGATCTGGTTTCCTCGGTGTGTATGCCCAGGAGTGGGATTGCTGGGTCATATGGCAGTTCTATTTCCAGTTTTTGAAGGAATCTCCACACTGTCCTCCATAGTGGCTGTACTAGTTTGCATTCCCACCAACAGTGTAAGAGGGTTCCCTTTCCTCCACACCCTCTCCAGCATTTATTGCTTGTAGACTTTTGGATAGCAGCCATTCTGACTGGTGTGTAATGGTACCTCATTGTGGTTTTGATTTGCATTTCTCTGATAATGAGTGATGTTGAGCATCTTTTCATGTGTTTGTTAGCCATCTGTATGTCTTCTTTGGAAAAACGTCTGTTTAGTTCTTTGGCCCATTTTTTGATTGGGTCATTTATTTTTCTGGAATTGAGCTGCAGGAGTTGCTTGTATATTTTTGAGATTAATCCTTTGTCTGTTTCTTCGTTTGCTATTATTTTCTCCCATTCTGAAGGCTGTCTTTTCTTCATCACTCAGTCATGTCCAACTCTTTGTGATCAGGGCTACAGCCCATGGGGTCACAAAGAGTCGGACATGACTGAGTGACAAAGCACTCCCACATTGCAGGCAGATTCTTTACCCTCTGAGCCACCGGGGAAGCTGGATCTAATCACAGAGGGCATATATTTATAGATATTTGCTGATAAACATGTTTTGTCCCAGAAGATGGTCTATTTCATATCACAGAGCCTAAAAAAAGATCTACTGAAGCCACTGAAGTACACAAACGAGTCTGAATAATCAAAAAGGAAGCATGTTTAATTAACTAACTTATACAAAAAAGAAAGTTATGGAGCCTGGAAAGGAAATTTCCCTTTCGCATTGGTATTCATTCCTACTTTCCTTGAAATAGAGATTGTGATACTCCACCAGTGATTCTCAGGCCCCAATTCTGGATTGAATATTGGAGGGAAGGGTCCAAGGCCACGTGAACTGAGAGTGCCAATGAGTGTCCCAGGGCAGAATGCAGAATCGTGGATGCTAATTTGTAAACTTATCTTGCTATTCAGACTTGGGCAGTTCAATGCCACATTAGACTCAATTTTTAGCCTCAACTTAGTAATAATGTCTCTGAGGTTAATGAGACATTAATGAAATGGACCTTTCAACTTTCTTGTTTTTCTTAAACCTATGAGGAAAATACAAGTTCCTGTGCTTTCATATTCTACCTCTTTTTGGTCTCTAACAAAAAATAATAGCAGCATGTAAATTTGGCCAGTGTATATGACAACACTCATTTCTATATTCTAAGTAATAGTTGTAGAGGAGGGATGGTAAACTTTTGATGCTGTTCCATAATTGAGCAAGCTGGGACACCCCTGCATGAGTTTAGTGCTTACACAAGCACCTGAATGCAGAGCTGCCAGCCTGGGTCCATGTGTCAAATTCTGCTGAAGCCCTGAAAGCACCTGTTGTGAAAAGCTGGAAAAAGGACCTGGCTACCAAACCTCGTATTGATTTTTATCACCCTTTTGAGCAAATATCCTTTGCAGATCAATAGTCTACTCATTTATTTTTGAGAATGTTTTCCTTTGAATTCCCTTTCCTCTCAATGTGGTTTCAGAAACTAGTCTGTTAGAAAATAATCTTTTTCATGGAGTAGTAGAATATAATACTCAGAGTGGTCAAATTCTGAATTTCAAAGATGCTATTTATTTTTTCTTTTCTGCAAGTCTTATTTTCAGTTAATTGCCTTGAGACTATTGACAGCCCATCACCTTCTCTGTTGCAGATTTGGATAGTGTATTGTTACACAATATGAAAAGGTGTTAAAATTCATTGTGCCAAAAAATTCCCAAAATGTACAAATTCTGATTTTTTTTTTTTTTTTTTTTTTTTGCTTTCTTGCGTTTAAAATTTTGAACTTATTTTATGTCAAAAACATCAGGGAATTTGTTCCTTATAATTACTGAGGAATCATTATTAAATAAAATTTACAGTAATTGTGCTTTATAAGAGTTCTTCAGAAAGAAATATCCAGAGTTATTTGGAAGGGAGAGGAGAAGGAAGGGAAGGGAGAAATGCATGCATGAATGCAAAGGACCCAGTGTTTTTCCAGCAGGGTACTGAAAACTCATTCTTTTGGTGAGGGGAAGGTAAACAACTCTCTCTTTACTGTGATTCATTTCTTGGTCTAAGTTCTTTCCCAGAGGAAGAGTGGACTCTCTCCTGAGTCTCTGTTGACTTATCTGGCTGCCAACAAAGGAAGGTTACTAGTCTCTTGGAATCCATATAATTATATTCCTGTGGGTACTTATGAGGAGCCATCAGCTCTGTCCTTGCACACCCCACTTCTAGGCTGGCCTCCATCTGTGGGTGGTAAGAATTTAAAAGAAAACATTTTCTGACCTACTTTATACCTCATAAATCAAACTTTATCCCTTCAAACAACATTCAAATACCATCTTGTTTATAAGTGCCAAACTGAATCAACTCTAATTTTACTTTCCTGTTTACCTCCTATATGGTCAAAATTAGTATTATTCTCATGATAATATTTTAGCAGATAATGTATCACTTATCATTCACACCCTCACAAAATGCTAGGAGATTTTTAAAACATTTAAGAAAGTCAGACTGCCAATGCTCTTGATTTAAATAAGTTCTAGCTAAATGTTTAACCGTAATGTTCCTTTAGTGCTACTCAAAAAATGTTTATTTATTTATGTATTTATATAACACTTCTCCTTTGAAGAAAGAATTTGATGTAGTTTCCAGAAATGTATACATACCAATGGAAGAAAAACAGACCAACTGGTGGAAAATATAAACAATTAGAAAGATAAATAGATTGGAAAATAATTAAGGTAGGATAAATTAAGGTAAGTACCCACAATACTGGTCCTTAGGATCCTTCTAGATGTGCTACATAGAGAGAGCAATTTTGAAACAGATTATCCTGATAAGGCAGCCAGTATAGTTTGAAAGTACAATCAGGCATGAGACTAGCCATGTTGCTGGCCGAAATCAAACACTTGGAGAGAGCAGAGTTTCTGTGATATGTGAAGAATTTTTCCTATGGTTTCTCAGGGACCATGAGTGGAAACTGAGTGCTTAGTGACTGCTAGTGAGAAAAGAGACTTCTGGGGAAGAAGGTGAAATGAATGACAGTGTTGAAGGGTGGCAGTGAGAGGGAAGGTCTTTATCATATTTAATGTGAGCTTCTAGTGATTAATGAGTTTGTGATGCCAGATTTGAGTATGTGTGTTTGACTCCAGGAAAACTGGAGTCCAACAGTTGGTATAAGAGCTAAATTCATGGGTATGGAGTTTTCTGCCCAGGACCCTGAGCTACCTTTATTGCAAATTCATCAGAGTAAGCCCCTGTGCACTAAGCATTCAGGCTTACCACTTATTATTTACAAAGCTTCCAGACCTCTCAACAAATAGCAGCCCCAAATTTCTGGATTTCTAGAATTCCATGCTCCTCTGTTCTAAACACAGTGCAGAAGGGGTTAGGGATCTAGATATGCAAGGGAGACTTGTTCTACAATCTGTAGGATGACACTTTTTTTACTTAGAGATACAGAAGGCAGATTTAAGTATGGTCATTTGGAAGTTACTTGTCCTCAATTTCATATCTTGCCTATTGTTAGAAAAAAGGACTTACTCTTATTGAGTGCCTACTCTATCGAAGTACAAGATAAACATTAATATGTTTTCTAAGAGATGAAAAATTTGAAAGCCCCAAACCTTACATATTAGCAGTGGCAGAGCCTCTAAGGAAATTATGAATATGAAATTTACAAAGATATGCATGCACCCCATGCCACTGAGGTAAAGCATAAGCCTCATTAACTTTTCATGGGAAATCTCTCTGATGGTTCCTCCTGTAATTTTCAGAGCAACCAATGATATATTAATACATAATATTCTTTCTATCTAACATAAGACAAAATGTCTTAGGTTAATCAGGCAGAGATTACCTATCCAATTATTAGAGTTGCCAGATTTTGCAAATAAAAATAGAAGACTATTAAATTTAAATTTCACTATGTAACAAATAATTTTTGAAATGTATATTTCCTAAAATGTTTGGAACATATTTATTCTTAAAAATGCTCTCGTGGTATCTGAAATTCAGATTTATCTTCTCAGCCTGCTTTTCACTTGGCAACCCTATGAACAATAAACAGTCAGGCTTTTAAATGCAGATTTATTGTGTATAAAACTCAAGTATATATCACTTCTTCCTTATTATACCCACCACATACATAACAATTATTAAGCACACTCATTTTCTCATTAAATGAAAATAATTTTCAATTAAAAAGTTTATTTAAATAACTAAAATTATATATGATATTCTACTCTTAAAAACTTACTTTTAAACAAGCAATAATAATCACATTGAAAAGTTTAAATACAAACCAAACAAGAAATAAAAACACAATTCTCATTGTAGATAACTTCTTTATCATTTAGTTTATATACTCTTTTGACTTTTTTATATACGTAGCTACATATAAATCTAAAAAATAGAACCAGTGCTACATATCCTTTGAAATACAAAGTGACTTAAAAAAAAAAACTTTTTTTTCTTTGTTCTGGGCTTAGTAAGTGATGATAGAGATTTGGCAATCAATTATCAGGATTTGGATTGCAAAAATCAGCAAGTAGAATACCAGATGTGAAAGCTTCCCACTGAAATTCTCACTTCTTTTGAAGTGTGAGATTAATGATCTATATCAGATGGTTGACCTTATTATAGCCAGACTTAATGTGAAGTATTTCAGATGGCTACAGGATGATACAGGTGTGGCTGGTAAAAAAAAAAAAAAACCCTCTCAGAATTGAGATAAATTAGCTTGGCTTCATCGCTATGATTCACTTTCTCATAGAGCATGCAGGGAAGGGGGGAAAGAAAAGTTCCTCGACTGATGAATTAAGTTCTTATTGCAGATTAAAAATAAAGTAAATCAGTAACTTTTCAGTGGACATATATGTCAAATTCCTCTATCAGAATTGCCATATATGTCATACGTATAAAGTAGATATTTGGTTTTCTTTCAGAGGAAGGGGAAAATAGAGACAAAGAATAATTTGCCATGAATGTACAACTTCTGAGCTAACTGAAGAAGCTTGCAAGTTAGCTTTTTACAGATAAAACTTTTTTCATCTATAGAATAAGCCTGTAGTAAGCAAAATCAGTGACCCAGATCTTTGCTCAAATGCCGAATTTAGGGGTGTGTTGACATAAAACAAAGGAAAGTATCAAACAAATTGTTGGCAAAATGTTCTCCACTTCTTGCATTATCTTATTTGACCATGTAGACCTATTTCAGATTTCCAGAGAATTTCCCAGAAATTTTTACTTAGCATTCCCGTCTGGTTAAAGTAGAATGGTCAACACAGTCACTCCTGATTTCCCCTAAGGATGACCCACCCTTGACTCCAGCCCTGACTTCCATCTTTGGAATCAACATCAGGTGTTATCTGAAGGAGGGAGTAGGCAGCAATATCTACAATTAACAGTGATTCTACCATCAGTTCCTCAGTATAACAGAGGAAAGAGACTCTGGAGTCTTGGAAACTGGTCCTGAATCTAACAATGTCCATACACACTTCCAGGTTAACACAGTGTCAACTTAACCAATTTGCACATATTTATTTTAGATTTCAGTGTCCTCACCTATAAAATAAAGCAGTGGGATTTTATTGATTCTTTAAGTCCATTCTCTGGATTCCTGAGTTATTTCAAAATTGTTTTCCTTCCCTCTTTTTTGTTTGTTTGTTTTTTGGTTGTGCTGTGTGGCATGCATGATCTTAGTTCCCTGACCAGAGATCAAACCTACATTTTCTGCTTTAGAAGCATGGAGTCTTAACCACTGGACTGACAGGAAAGTCCTGAAGTTACTTTTTTTTATCTTTTAATAATTTCTATATGCATATTTCTATTTGGAATTTCTTTAAGCAGCTTCTGCTGAAAATTTACTACCAGATTTACATTACAGACATCTCTTTGTGAGTGAGGGTTAATCATTGCAGCAAATTCCTGCTGCTATTTTGAGGATTAAACAGTAAAACATATATTCTGCATGCGTGTTTTACTATTAGAATTTCATTTTTGTTAAAATTTCAACTTTGTTGTAAAATGTGTATATATATATCTTATGAATAAATATATGTATGTATGTATAGGGATAAGTAGATATAAATATATATAAACATAGTAGCATATATATTGAAAACAGTGTCTCTTTAGTCCAGCACTTTTCAATCCATCTGTAATGAAGAACCAGAGTCTTTAAAAGTTATTATTTAAAGTGAAAGCTTTCACTTTCAATAATAATATTTATATCTACTTATAATATTATATCTACTTATAATATAAATATAATAATATTTATATCTACCTGTCCATATATATTGTCCAAACTTATTTACATACATATATTTATTCATAAGATATATATACAAAAATTTTACAACAGGATTTAAAATTATATAAACATAGTAGCATATGTATTGAAAACAGTGTCTCTTTAGTCCAGTGCTTTTTAATCAATCTGTAGTGAAGAAGAAGTTTTTTAAAGTTATTATTATTATTATTATTATTATTATTATTATCTTAATCCCATGGGAATCCACATTTTGTAAAATATAATTAAAACATCATATTACTACTAAAAGTTTTTGTTTCCTGTCTCCTTGCAGACTAGTAACAAACAGTCTGAGATAGACCATCCAAGGTCTGTCAACCACATTTTGAGTAGAATGGCTCCAGAGCATGAGATTACATAAAACTTTCAATTTCTTTCTTTATATTTTATATAGTTTGATTTTCATGCACATTTTATCTCTAAAATAAAGAGAAGAGAAAAATAAAGTAATTTTAGTAAAGTGTGCTGCTGTGCTTGGTCGCTCAGTCGTATCGACTCTTTGTAAACCCGTGGACTGTAGCCCGCCAGGCTCCTCTGCCCATGGGGATTCTCCAGGCAAGAATACTGGAGTGGGTTGCCATTTCCTTCTTCAGGTTTTAGTAATATAAATTTAGTTTTATATACATATCTATGTGACTAGAAAAACATACACGCAGTTGTTAATCTAAGTGATCCTTGGTTGAAAATAAATGGAAAGCATGTCTTTCCCTTTTTTAGGAGGTGGGTATTTGTATTTCTCAGTATTCCATGATCATCCATTGTAAAACAAAGAGCAATGTAAAGGCTGTTACCAAGTTGGGTTAACTGTTAACTTTTGGGTTAACGCAACTCTTCCCTTCCATTTATATTCTTTTAAAGGGATTTCTCAAGGAGGAATTGTGTATGGCTTTGGTAAGATTCCAGTTCTAGCTCTGTATAAATTCTAGCTAAAAAGAGATGTAATTTGTCACCCCAAAATATCATTCATCAATTTTCATTCATTGGCCAATATTCACTTAATCAAGCTGCAAATATTCATGAAGAAATTCTTCAGAGAGTAGTTGCCTGGTTCTCTAGCAATAGTTGACCTATTATTACCAAGGCAACTGATGCTGATATTCAACATGCTTTAATTTTCTAGCTAGCATTTGAATATTCAGCTAACAATTTACCAAATATTTAATGGCATAGCACTGTGAATGAATCAGGCATCATACTAGCTCCTAAGGGTAAAATGTGGAGGAAAGAGACACAGTCTCTGTCTTCCTAGACTGGATAAACTGCCAGAGATGGTTGATACGGAGAAAGTATCTACACGTTCTGGAAGCAATGTGGAGAGGAAAGGAAAAGGAGAGCAAGAAGGGTGTGGGAGACTGCTTTCAAATCAGTGTGAGCCAGCTAATCAGAAATTAGTATGATTTATTTCTTCAGATAGTCTACTTATCATACATTACAAAAAAGAGTCACCAGGACATTCCTAACTGAACTCACATTTTTTAATTAAAAAAGTTTCACTTGTTTGTATGAAAAACAACAGAGTGAGAAAGGTTAAGAGAAAACAAAACTGCCCCTTGAAAGGGTACTTCCAGTCATAGAGCAGCGTGCAGGCGTTCTTACTGAGTCTTTCAGTGGCTGACGTGGGGATGCTGACATCTGCTATTATTATTTCTGAGTAACATGAACTTGCAACCCAACAGCTCAGAATTTAATGATGTGGGTTCATTGATGATTTTTCTCTTGAGAAGGATTGCAGGAGTTCCAAGGCAGTACCAATTTATCCTTTTCTTATTTCTGTCCTTTTACAAATTCAGTGTGGTAAACATAGAGTTTTCACCATAATAGCTAACATATTCTGTGCACTAGTCAAACGCCAGTAAAGTACTGTGCTAAATGGGATGGGGAGGGAGGTGGGAGGGGGGTTCAGGATGGGGGACACATGTACACCCATGGCTGATTCATGTCAGTGTATGGCAAAAAACCACTACAATATTGTAATTAGCCTCCGATTAAAATTCATTAATTAATTTTAAAAAGTCACAAGCAGATTTCTTACTTTGTTTGACTTTATGAAAGCATCATTGTTTTTATTCCATTTTTCAGAAGAGAAATTGCAATGTGAAGAAAATAAGTAACTTTTCCAGCATCACAGGGCATAGGGACAAAGCCAAGCTCACAACAAGTGAGGGTCTAAGCTGCCACTGCAGCCATCTTCCAGAGACAATCTCAGTGGCCCTATGGGCATAACTGCAATCTATTTTAAGTGGTGGTATACATTTTCTTAAGGGATTAGATCCTCTCTTTAGAACAGATTCAGGAAACAGACTCACCAGTTTGATGGAGTGTCAAATAATGATTGCAATGAAAATTACAAAGAAGAACCAGCTGCTCATCAATCAAAAGAAAACTCAGCTCTGAGACAGTGAGAAACTACAGCTCAATATTCACAGAAGAGTAGCTGTCCCAGCCGACACTTGCGCTTTAGTGAAGTTCTATCAGGGGGCTTCCCCAATGGCTCAGCAGTAAAGAACCCACCTGCCAACTCAGGAGACATAACAGACACAAGTTCGATCCCTGGTTGGGGAAGATACACTGGAGGAGGGCATGGCAACCCACTCCAGTATTCTTGCCTGGAGAATCCGAAGGACAGAGGAGCCTGGCAGGCTATAATCCATGAAGTCGCAAAGAGTGGGAAATGACTGAAGCAGCTAAGCACGAACACACGAAGCTATATCAGCAGCACTCAGAGTGGGTGTGATCACGGCCTTTGCCTTTACCAGGCAAAAACTCGACCTTCATATAACACAGAGTTAGAGCTGTTTTGTCTAGCTGTTGTTCTTCTGTCTTAGATGGGGCTAACTTAGCATGAGTAAAGAAGAACTTGCACTGTGTACCCCCCAACCCAATTGTACATACACACACACACAAAGGTGACCTCCCTATGAGGACGTCACTACTCCCTAAGGGAAGAGTGGCACGTGAATTTGGTATTGTTTGTATCACTTATGAGGTGACATGAGTGTATATCAAACTCCAGTTCAATATTGATCAAACTGAATCTTTCTAAAAAATATTATTGCTCTAGCAGCATTTCCCCTCTGGATCCTTACACAGATACCAAATCATTCTCATAAAAAAATAAAAAATAAATATATAAAAAAAACAAGTAGTGGAGGACCATGAATACTCAGAGGATAGTCCTGAGTTTATTAGTCCCAAGCTCTGAGAGATATCCACCTGCTGTTTGGTGGCTGCTGGGGCTGTTATTCTTGCCTTTCCTAGTCAATTAAACAAGTCACAGGGTACCTGTTATCTATATCTAATGATGAGGCCGCCACACACTGGCGTATGTAACCTCATCACACACTATTTTCTTAGCATGAAAGAAAAATAACTAAAAATAACAGATGGATTCGTTTCTTATTTCTACTCTGGGACCACAAAAATTTTCTGCTACCCAAGATCAGAGCAGTGGTTCATAATCTTTTATCTTTCCCTATCTTTTGTCCCAATGGAGACAGATTAATTAAATATTAATAATACTCAACTAACTCATTAGTTCTTTGGGGACTTGAAAAGCAAATTGCAAATAGGATCACCTTGCCAATCCTGAAAAATTTAAAACTGTATTTAAATACAGCTGTATTGTTACAGGTGTATGTTCATTATTCATTCATTTATTCAACCATAATCCCTGCTAAATACTAACTACATTTAAAAATATTGCCATTTCCCAGAGGGAGAGAAAGAAGAAAGTCACCTAAATTTTCCTTTCTATCCAACCACCACCCCTGAAACTAGTGCAGAATTAATGTACATAAATAACAATAATGTAAGGCACAGTGTCAGTTCTATAATAAAAGATTAGGATATTATGAAAAGAAAATGTAGGTAGATCAAGAGTTCTATAGGGTAAATGAAAACCCTACACAAGTTGGCCAAAAAAAGAAAAAAGATGTTTACTGGCTTCCTTAGCCATAATGCACCAGTGCAGATCTAGTTGCAGGCTAGGTTTCATCCAAAAATTTGAATGTCTTCCCAGTGGCTGCCCTGAGCCCCATGATCTTACCTTATGGCAGCAACATGGCTATCCATATTTCACAGCTCACATATTCTTACCCCACACCTAGGAGAAAAAGAGAAAGATTCTGTTTCCTGGACACCCCAGCAAAGTCGCCTCTCCTCACTTGGACTATGATTGTCTTAAGAGCTCAATCCCAAATCAATCATTTTGACCAGAAGTGTGGGTATTCTAATTGGCTTAAGCCAATCAGGGCCAGCCTTGGGTTAAGGAAGGGATCAAGACCACCAAAACCACATGGCAGAAAATAGAAGGGTGGCTTCACAAAGAAGGATTAGGGTTGTGTAGGTCAAAGAAAAGGACATGAATGCTAGACCGGCAATAATACCTAACAGTGGGAAACAACTCTGAGAGGGAAAGGAGGAAGGTAGAGGGTAATAAAGAGGGCTCCCTAGAGACCTGGTTAAACAAGGTCTTGATTAGAAGATAAGAATGATCTATGATTGAAGATATCAAGCAGATGACTTCAGTCTACTACCCTTGCTGGAGTACCAGTCACTTCTCTACTTGAAAATGCCACCAGAACTGCTGCTAGGAGTTTCACAAGATCATCAGCCCCTCCTCACCTGCCTCACCAGCTACAGGACCATGGCCACAACTTTTGTTAATGTTTGAGCAATTACTAAGACCGTAATAGAAATAGCTTTCAAGTGACTCCTAGTAAGGTAGCCATGGCTTGAAGATAACTGTTCAATAGAAACATGACTGAACTTAACTATCTCTTCATGAAAAAGCACTGGGTCTACGCATACACTAGATGGCTTGCCTAGTGGTTCAGTGGTAAAGAATCCGCCTGCCAATGCAGGAGATGGGTGTTCAATCCTTGGTTCAGGAAGATCCCCTGGAGAAGGAAGTGGCAACCCACTCCAGTATTCTTTTCTGGAAAGTCACATGGACAGAGGAGCCTGGCAGACTAGGGGTTGCAAAAGGGTTGGACACAACTTAACAACTAAACAACAAAGCACACAGATGTGTGAACCACTTAATTAACAGCAACCACTTAATGAAAATTCATTGCAAAGGAGGAGGTGGTAATTGCTTTACATACATTATATCTGGTCATCTAAAACATACAGGAAATTAATGAGGTGAACACTATTTTTATACTCATTTTTACAGATAAAAAATTGAGGTCTAAAATTGCAGGGAGAATATAGTGAAAATGGAATCTGATCATAAAGATTTCTAACAACAAAACCTGAAACCTATGCTCTTACACTTTATAACTAAATTTGATGGGTTGTAAACTCTTGGACTGTGTATAATTCATAAAATGAGATACACGTGCTTTATGTTATACAAATTATGAATTGGCAACACAAAACACCTAAAGGAGATTCTGTAGTCTGTTTCCTGAATATTTAAATTTTCAGTATGGCCAATCGTCCACAGTAATGAGAAGAACTAGAATGTAAAAATAATCTGAAACAGTGTTTTTTAAAGAAATTATTTGTATTTTTCTTGGAATACATTATATTATTTCTCTCTTCCCAGGCACACTCATACATATATATTATCCTGAAAAAGTGAAAGTGAAAGTCGTTCAGTCGCGTCTGACTCTTTGCAACCCCATGGACTATACTGTCCATGAAATTATCCAGGCCAGAATACTGGAGTGGGTATCCGTTGCCTTCTCTATAAGATCTTCCCAACCCAGGGATTGGACCCAGGTTTCCCAGGTCTCCCACATTGCAAGCAGATTCTTTGCCAGCTGAGCCACCAGAGAAACCCAAGAATATTGGAGTGGATTGCCTATCCCTTCTGCAGCGGATCTTCCTGACCCAGGAATCCAACTGGGGTCTCCTGCATTGCAGGAAGATTCTTTACCAGCTGAGCTATCAGGGAAGCTATATATTATATGAATTGATCTAAAGATGTTTGGATTCATTGTGTCTGTGTGTGTGTGTGTGTGTGTGTGTGAGTCACTCAGTCGTGTCCAACTCTTTGAGACTCCATGCACGGACTGTAACTCACCATCTCCTCCGTCCATGGAGTTCTCCTGGCAAGCACACTGGAGTGGATTGTCATTCTCTTCTCCAGGAGATCTTCCCTGGAGGGGAAGACCCAGGGATAGAACCCCAGGTCTCCTGAATTGCAGGCAGACTATTTACCGTCTGAGCCGCCAGGGAAGCCCCTTGGATTCATTAGTCACAAAATAAGTTTCTTTTTGCTGAATAAATATTGATGAATTTAGCAGCCACTGTATATCTTAAAATATCTGGAAGATAAACATTTTTCATGAATAACGCACTCTTTTAAAGGTAAACCAACATAGTCAGTGCATCATATTTCATTGGCCTAGGAGTTGAGCCTACCTCACTCTATCCTAATTCTTTCTAGATATAAAACTGGGGGAGTTATTTAATCTTGCTAAATACCAGTTTCCTCCTTTGTATAATCAGAATAATAGTGGTAATTTTTCAAGGATGAAGTCACATCTGTTAAGTATGTAATACTGTTATTGGCACAGAGTAAGTGCCCAGTAAATGCTAACTATCTTTATTAGTTTTTAATGGAGTCAGCTTTCTTTCTCCCTCCTCCATTTTTGTTCTTCTGTATGTAAGTTCATCAAGAAGAAGTAATGATTCTATAGATTTTTAGTATTTCTATAGGAATGTTGATACCATTATTTAACTATAGCCCTCCCAGCTCTAATTATATTTTTACCTACTAGGGCAAGACAATTACCAACTGCAATAATTTTTATCCTGTTTGATCCCTTCAAATGTACTCAACATATTCTTTTTCCTGACCCTACTTAAATGAGGTTTTGATAGAATTCAATCATTCTGATTTCACAAGGGAAAAAATGTTCTGACTCCTTATACTAAAACTTTTAAATTAAAATCAAAATTATGAATGGGTGAATGGACTCATCAGCAAACTATCTCTGTACTTGGAAAACAAGCAAATCCATAGTCTAGGATATTTTGTGTTCCAGGTGACAATTGTCAAGAAGTGGAGATATTTTAGATTGTCATAACTCTGTGTGTGCATGCGGTGGGGTGGCGTGGGGGAAGCTTTGCTGCCGGGACGTAGTAGGTAAAGGCCAGGGATGGGCTAAACATCCTATGATGCACGATACAGCCACCACTGCAAACAGTTATTGGATCCAGATTTCATCAGTGTCAATATTGAGAAACCCTGATCTGGATATAGTACCATAAACATCAAAGACATATTTACTTGGGTGTTTTCCAGCACAACCTTCAACATAATTGTATTTGGTTAGATATATTATAATAGCTACATTTTGTATTATCTTTCCCTCTTCTGAAGCATATAAAATTATATTTGAATCAATTTAATGGCCTGGGAAAAACCAGACACGGATACTTTCAGAAGCACCACTCTTTGACAGGTTATTTTTACTTGTTAAATGATAGTTTAACAGCCTTCAGTCACCTGCAGGGAGGTCCTACCATTACCACTGCAGGAATCCACGTGTGTGAGTGTTGTGAGGTGAGGTCACAAAGCAAGAAGTCATGATTTACTGGAGTCCCAGTAAATTGTACACTGTACACTGCATTGCAAGGCCTTTGGAAATATTCTTCACCCTTCCACTTGGACTTGTTTCAGACCCAGAAAGAGTCTTTGATGGTAGAAAATAAAAGGGGATATTTTATTTTAATAGAACACACATAAAATGACTCTGATCCTCAATTTGTTCTCTGGGTGCGTTTTGTTTGGCATAGAAGGAAGACAAAATGAAACATCTGATTTTTGCAGAATATGGAACTTCTCAGCAGAGTTTCACTGTTCACTGGGTTTCAGTTGCTATTTTGATTTTTCTAAAAGTGTGACATCCTGTATCTTAGTGGTGTGAAACTGAAACAAATTAACACAACATGTTCCAATTGTAAGAATGTGCAATTTTGAATTAATCACACAGATGACTGAAGTATGAAAATGTTTTTTGGCACACTGGTACAAAAAATACAGTAAAAATACAAAGAGCACTGAAATATGCATTGCTTCATCACCTTAGAAATTTATTTACCCTCAAATAGTTAATTTTCCCATTTTTTTTTAATTTAGTTTTTGATAGAAATCTGGAAAATATCTTTGAAACTCAAACTGCATATATTGAATGGGGAGAAATACAGACTTCTGTGGTTTATGATTTAGTCTGCATCAGTGCCTAGGACTTTTTTTTCTCCTTTTAGTTTAGTTTCAAATAGCCCAGGCGTGTGCTCAACTCTTCTACACCCACCAAGTTTTCTCTTAGGTTTATAGTAAACAGAAGAGAATTTAGAGAAAAAGCACCTCCCTTGAATATGACTTATTAAAAAGAAAGAAGCTTTTCTCTCTCTTGCTTCAGATTTCCATTTGGAAGTCTTGAATTTTGCAGCTTTTTCTTAGAACTGCAAAACTTTTCCTTAAATGTTTTAAACTTAAAATAAATGGTGTTACTAGGGAAACAGCTAGAAGATTTGAAAGTTTTTTATCATCCTTTTACCCTCTTTATTTGAAATGAATAAATATGTTATGCCAGCTGATCCACACAAACATTTAATTGTACTTCAATTCCTAAATGTTTTAAATTATCATTTTTTTACATGTATCCTGAGCTGAAGGGCAACCACAATAGAAAAAGATAATTGAAATGTTTACTTTATCTTATTTCAGAAAGGAACTCCTAAAATATAGGTTTAATTGTGTTAAAGAATTTTGGAGATATGAAAAAAGAAAAGAAAAGAATTTGGGAGGTATGACATTCTAAAGGATTTTGGAGATAAATCAGTACCAAAACATAATACATCAAAATTTGAATGTTAGTGGTCATTGCAAGGAGGCTATTTATTCTTAAAATACATGATTTAAAAGCTACCTGTAAGGTTGATCTTCCTCATTCAATAAAAACTGAGCAATTCCCTAAAACATGTCTTGTCTTCTAGATGAAATAGGTTTGTTAACTATCAAATCTATGCATTGCCCACTGCATACTATATCTTGATTTCTGATAAATTCAAAGGAAATATACCCAAATGCTCTAAATACATTATTATATTGTAGGTGGACTTCGCCTTTGAGTTTAAGCTGAAGGAGTGATTTGATTCTAAGTTTCATATGACAGAAATAACTGTCAGGATTAATAAAGACATTAAATGATTGAATGAATGGTCAGACTTGTGATAGTAGGTGTTAAAATATACTAACATCCTTGGTAACTTAAAAAATATTTACTCAGGGATAGGAAAATTGATCACGGGAAAGAATTAGTTAAGAAGCAAGTCATTTGTATATAGAAATTTAGCTTGAGATAGAGGTGGCATTTCAAATATGAAGGTATTTTTGAAAGGCAGATTCAAATATCTATCAAAATTAGATATGCTTATAACAGGATGAAGTAAACCTTTAGAAAACTGGTCAAAAGTAAAACTATCACAAATGCAAAAAGAGTAAGCAAAATGATACTCATTATTTCATTGTTTACAAGAGCAAAATATTAAAAATAGACTAAGTACACAGAGATGTATTTTTAAAATATATATTGTAAACATCATGGAATACTATAAACCATTAAAATAAATGATGCAGACATATGTGTGTGAATATGGAATTCTCCCAAGAAATCTTAAGGGAATAAAAGCAAACTACAAAATCCATAAAGAATGATGCCATTCATATAAGTAACCAGAAAGTAACACATATGCATGTACATATGTACAAACTACATAGAAAAGGATTAGAAGATTGTATATCAAATTGTTTACAGGGTATACCTCTAGGAAGTAGAGGGAAAATTGGATCAGGAGCCTGAATGGGGACTCTTAATTGAAGAAAAATATGTCTCTGTATTGTTGAATGCTTAAAGAGAATCTTCAAAGAGAACAGCTCTACATTTGCTCTACCCAGTAACCATTAGCCACATGGGACTATGGAGTCCCTGAAATGTGATTAGTGTGATTGAAAAAATGGATTCTTAATTTTACTTAATTTAATTAAATTTATTTTTAATTTCAGTAGCCCTGGGAATAGTGGCTACTATTGGAGAGGGCATCTCTACACCACCAGCCATCAGGTGAAGTATATTACAAATATATTTCCTCTTATTAATATAGTCCTCTCTTGGTAGCCATTGGGGATTGGTTCTAAGACCTGGGTAGGATACAAAAATCCCCAGATATTCAAGTCCCATAAAGATCTCTCCATACCTGTGTTTGGCACCCATGGATTTAAGCAACCACAGATCATGCAGTATTTATTGAAAAATATCTGCATTAGAGTGGGCCCCTCCCAGTGCAAACCTATGTCAAGGATCAAATGTAGTCATTATTATTCATGAATAAGACCTCTGCCACTGACCCTTACAAGCTGCAACTTTAAGCAATAATCTCTGACTTGAGTTTCCCAACTAGGTAGTTTCAAGCTATACTGTACAATGGTTTAGTTGCTAAGTCATGTCTGACTCTAGCAACCCCATGGACCATAGCCTGCCAAGCTTCTCTGTCCATGGAATCTCCCAGGCAAGAATACTGAAGTGGGTTGCCATTGTAAGATACAGTACCTAATAACACATGTTGATGTACAAATTTTGGAAGTAATATTTTGGATATGTCAGATTAAAATAAGAGAAGTTATTAAATTCATTGGTTTCTCTTTCTGGTGGGGGGCTACTAAAAATTTAAAATTACATATTTGTCTTACATTATATACCTAATGGATGTGTGTGCGGGGGGTGCGTGAGTGGGTGCACGCACGTTCAGTTGCTCAGTCATGTTTGACTCTGCAAGCCCATGGACTGTATGTAGTTACCCGAGCTCCTCTGTCCATGGGATTTCCCAGGCAAGAATACAGGAGCAGGTTGCCATTTCCTACTCCAGGCGATCTTCCCCACCCAGCAATCAAACCGGTGCCTCTGGCATCTCCTGCATTAGCAGGTGGATTCTTTACCACTGAGCCACCAGGGAAGCCTGTATGTATTGAATAGCACCGTTTAACACAGGCAAGAAGGCTGGGTTTTCTTTCTGCCTCAGTATTTCACATACTGTGTGATTTAGGGGAAAATAACTTAACATTTCTGATCTCTGGTTTCCTTACATAAACCTTATTAACTGGGTGTTAGAGCAGTGTAACAAGAACTAATATAAATGAAAGCATTTGAAAGACAATTTAAAACAAGACTATCTAAGGAGTTTATTAAGGAAATTTTCTCAGTAATGAATGTGTGCCTCCCAGTTATTAAGTCAGTTAAAGTTAGCTTAATTTTTTCTCCAGTGGCTTATTTTTCTTAGATGCTTAATTTGGGACACTGACATTATAGATGTCCATCCAGCTAAGCCAAAGTAATAATCCAAGACTAAAGCTAAAAATGTAGCTTTTCTTCTAAATTCTGGTTGCCATTGTCTTTGTATAGTTCAGGTTACAGCAGTTATAGTGGAGATCAAATAATAGAAGAATGTTTTATAGCTTTAAATTACTTCCCGGTATCAGAAATTAAAGCCCCAGTGCAGGATATATAGACAGAACCATAAATAGATCTTTAAAAGGAAAACAGTAGATTTTAAATTTTGTTCAAGTGCTCTGTGACTCAGAAATTGTCATTCCCATCTATACATTTACTTCTTAACCACTTGAAATCTGACTTCCCCCTTCATCACTCTACTTAAATGCCTTACACACTTACCACTTAACATTCTTTTTGCAAAATATAATGATAATTCCCTCTCCTTATGGTGGCTCAGATGATAAAGAATCTGCCTGCAATGTGGGAGACCTGGGTTCCATTTCTGGGTTGGGAAGATCCCCTGGAGAAGGGCATGGCGACCCCCTCCAGTATTTCTTGCCTGGAGATCCCCATGGACAGAGGAGCCTGGCGGGCTACAGTCCATGGAGCTGCAAAGAGTCAGACACGATTGGACGACTAAGCACAGCACATTTTTCTGTAGGGCCTCCAAGGTGCCGCTAGTGGTAAAGAACCCGCCTGTCAATGCAGGAGACTTGAGATGCAGGTTCCATCCCTGTTTTGGGAAGATCCCCGGGAGAAGGGCATGGCTATATTCAACTCTTGATTCCTCTCTACTTCTGAAAATCTCTATTCTCTCAATATTCATGTGACTGCAGTCTTGTTTGCTGGTTAGCTTTCTTCTAGTTTGTTCTTCTAATTAAATCACATAAAATTAATGTCTAATGCACCTACTCTTTATGTATCTTTATGTCCTGTATTTAAACTGAGGCTCCCATTTTCTATTAAAATCAACTCCAATCCTACTGCTTGGCTCTCAACTTTGATTATATTATTTAATATACATATACACATCTATTTATAATACCTCAATTTTCAGAATTGAATACCATTAGAATCAGAAAAGATGAGCACAATTGTTTGTCAGATGTGAGTAAATGAGGTCACAATGCTAAAGTCACATGACCAGCATCATTATCAAGAAAATTCTGATATCACTGCATTAAAAATATCTAGTTATTAGTTATATGATCTCCAAAAAATATGTAGATTTTCTCAACTCCCAGGGTCCCATAAGCAAAATAGAGCTAAAAATACTGTTCTGCTTAAAGAAAGAAGATAGGACTACCACCACCAGCAGCCTGGGGAATTTGTTATAGATACAGATTTTTAAGGTCTAGTTCAGACAAATAAAAAAGTTTGGTATGTGATCTAGCAATTTGTGTTTTAACAACCCCCCACCCACCCCTAGGTAATTCTGTGTACACTGAAATATGAGAATTGGTGATCTAGATGCTTTGCCAAGATTTCTTGGGATTCCAAGTTCTGACATCCTGATTAAGTTATATAATTCTAATCTATCATGTGATGATGAGTCTTTCTTGAGAGTTACTTAGTTTATGAGATGAATGCCCCAGCTCCCTAGTTACTGCTTGAATAGAGAGCATCATTCAATCTCCTATGGAAACATAACATCAAGGATGGAGCAGGTTATACAAATTACAAGAACTTTGAGCAGTAGAGGTCATTTGATCTAGTTATAGTCTAAACAGAAAAGCATATCATTATGACTCTTCTATTAGAAGGAGCATATTTTTATTAAATTGAATATCTAGAGACAGTAAAAGAAATTGTACCTCTGAAATAGTTCATTTAAGTTAAGGGTTTTTTTTGTTTTTTTTTTTTTTGGCATGTAGTGCTGCACTCAGTATGTCAGCAAATTTGGAAAAATCAGAGTGGCCACAGGACTGGAAAAGGTCAGTTTTCATTCCAATCCCAAAGAAAGGCAATCCCAAAGAATGCTCAAACTACTGCACAATTGCACTCATCTCACACGCTAGTAAAGTAATGCTCAAAATTCTCCAAGCCAGGCTTCAGCAATACATGAACCGTGAATTTCCGGATGTTCAAGCTGGTTTTAGAAAAGGCAGAGGAACAGAGATCAAATGGCCAATATTCACTGGATCATCGAAAAAGCAAGAGAGTTCCAGAAAAACATCTATCTCTGTTTTATTGATTATGCCAAAGCCTTTGACTGTGTGGATCACAATAAACTGGAAAATTCTGAAAGAGATGGGAATACCAGACCACCTGACCTGCCTCCTGAGAAGTCTGTACACAGGTCAGGAAGCAACAGCTAGAACTAGACATGAAACAACAGACTGGTTCCAAATCAGGAAAAGAGTACGTCAAAGCTGTATATTGTCACTCTGCTTATTTAACTTATATGCAGAGTGCATCATGAGAAACGCTGGGCTGGATGAAGCACAAGCTGGAATCAAGATTGCTGGAAGAAATATCAATAACCTCAAATATGCAGATGACACCACCCTTATGGCAGAAAGTGAAGAAGAACTAAAGAGCCTCTTGATGAAAGTGAAAGAGGAGAGTGAAAAAGTTGGCTTAAAGCTCAACATTCTGAAAACTAAGATCATGGCAGCCAGTCCCATCACTTCATGGCAAATAGATGGGGAAACAGTGGAAACAGTGGCAGATTTTATTTTTGGGGGGCTCCAAAATCACTGCAGATGGTAACTGCAGCCATGAAATTAAAAGACGCTTACTCCTTGGAAGAAAAGCTATGACCAACCTAGAGAGCATATTAAAAGCAGAGACATTACCTTGCCAAAAAAGGTTCATCTAGTCAAGGCAATGGTTTTTCCAGTAGTCATGTATGGATGTGAGAGTCAGAATATAAAGAAAGCTGAGAGCCAAAGAATTGATACTTTCGAACTGTGGTGTTGGAGAAGACTCTTGAGAGTCCCTTGGACTGCAAGGAGGTCCAACCAGTTCATCCTGAGGGAAATCAGTCCTGAGTGTTCATTGGAAGGACTGATGTTGAAGCTAAATCTCCAGTACTTTGGACACCTGATGCAAAGAGCTGACTCATTTGAAAAAGACCCTGATGCTGGGAAAGATTGAAGGCAGGAGGAGAAGGGGATGACAGAGGATGAGATGGTTTTATAGCCTCACTGGCTCAATGGACATGAATTTGGGTAAACTCCGGGAGTTGGTGATGGGCAAGGAGGCCTGGCATGCTGCAGTCCATGGGGTCACAAAGAGTCAGACACAACTGAGTAACTGAACTGAACTGATTCTCAAATTGAATATTAAAATATTAAAATTTATCCATATTGTTCTGAAACGCACATCTGTTCACCGAAAATCATATATCTATAGGTTTTCACATGTGTTTCATTACCTTAAAATGTTTATTGAACATGTATGTTGCTCTTTATACAAATTCTGTTTATGTGTTAGTCATCGATCAATACATAACAGAATACTCCAAAATAAAATCAGCTTAAATTTTCAAACAAAACAAACAAAAATCACTGTTGTAAAGTGTTGCAACCAGCCTCAGAGAGTCCCCAACTAATTATAGCAAAATTAACCACCCCTGGATTGTGTCCTCTGGACCTTTCCTTCTTCCAACCAGGCCAGGTAAATCAAGAATCCAACTGGGAGCTATGGATTGATCATTCAGGCCAACTTTATTGTTTTTACACGTAAACATGGGTGCTGCAATTGCAGTGACACTGTACCCAAATCATCAGGGCAGGTGGCTAATCAGGACATTTTCATTGCAAGTGACTGAATCTCCACTGTTGATGCTGTTTAGTCACTCAGTTGTGTCCAACTCTTTGCAACCCTATGGACTGAGGCCTTTCCAGGCCCCTCCTATCCATAAGATTCCCCAAGCAAGAATACTAGAGTGGGTTGCCATTTCCCTCTCCAGGGGACCTTCCCAACCCAGGGTTCAAACCTGCATCTCCTGCATTGCAAGTGGATTCTTTTATCACTGAGCCTACCAGGAATACTTGAAACTCTATTACAATGAAGTTAACCCAGATGAAGAATTAATTGGTTCATATCACCGAAAATCCAGGTGTTAGGCTAATTTTAGACATCCAAGGGCTCAAAGACTAATGATAAACATTTTGAGTTTACGTATCCAGGACCTAGTCTCACCATCTCCTCTCTCAGCAATGCTTCTCTCTGAATGGGCTCCTTTCTTAAGTTCTGGCAGTTCAAGCCTTATGTGCTCACAGTCAGCTCTAAGTCCAGAAGAAGGAGAGAATGTTGGCTTTTTTTTTTTTTCTGAGAAAACTCTCTTTTTCATCACAGAAGGCACCACCCGCTAGAATGTAAGCTCCATGAGAGCAGGGATTTCTGGGTCTGTTTTCACCATCATTTCCCCAGGACCTATGGTGCATGTCACAGGATAGTTGTTCAGAGTTGACTGAAAGAATGAATGAAGTTAGACTGAGCTAAAGTAGGTCACTTGTCACCCCTGAACCAATCACTTAGGCCAGGGGCTGAAAAATAGAGTAGGTCATATGACTGCTCATGATTGGACTATCACAAATCTCATCAATGCTTTTTCATCAGTACCACAATTTATTAAACAAGTCTATTTATTTATTTTTTTTAAACAAGTTTATTTAATACCATGTTTAAGAGATACATTTTATCTCTGAGGAACTGGCATGTTCTTCAAGGAACATTGGACTGTTATTAGCAAAAGAAGAAATGGATATGAGAAGGATCTGCATAAGCTTTCCATTTCTCCAGATCATACTGGAAGCTCAGAATTACTCCTTGGACTTTTCTGAATGACAAAATTGCAAGTGCTTTTAAGATAAAATGAAAGAAAGTTAATGGATGGAAAATTAAGCTTTTATTCCTATGCAATTACATAGGGGATTTAGATTGATAAAATGTAATTATTTGAGTAGGAATTTGGCCAGATGCCTGATTTTTAGAGATCTTATCATGAGGTTACTGATTCCTGGCTGACTTTGAGAAAGAGGGCTCTTGTGAAGGATTAGTAGTGCCACTCTTGAAATACTTGTTCATTTTTCAGAATTGAAGTAGCTAGAAGATGGGAATCACCAGAATGATTTTTGCACACAGTACAAGGTAGTTATCTTTATAAACATAAATCTGAATCATTTAAATTTTCTTAGACTATTACAAATGATCCAAAGAGAGGTTACATTATATTCTAATTCTCTTAAAATTTGGTTTGGCCCATGAATGGTCTAAAAATAGAGCTTAAATTAACCAACTGTTTTTTCTTCAGCACCTCTGTTTACTGTGCATGGCTTTATTTAGTGCTATATTCAGAAATGCATCATATTACATGTATAATTTACATATATAATTTATGTATCTGTCTGTGACATCTATGTGTTTTATACAACAGAAGATATAAGCAAAAATTGAGTAATACAATATTTGTATTTATCATATTTTATCATTGGTATGTATGTCTATGTGCTCAGTCTCGTCTGACTCTTTGCAACTCCATGGACTGTAGCCCATCAGGCTCTTCTGTCCATGAAATTTTCTGGGCAAGACTACTGAAACAGGTTATTTCCTAGTCCAGGGAATCTTCTCCATCCAACCCGACTCTTTTGTGTCTTCTGAATTGACAGGTGGATTCTTTACCACCTGGGAATCATTACTTATTCTCTATTCTTCTAAGTAAATTGTGTAACCAATTTGAGGTATAGGGCTAATCAATGAATCATCCCTTCAGAGCATTTTAATATTGTATGAGAAACGTTACTTATTATGTACATTCCATATTGACCATGTAAAATAAGAATTCTTCTATTTTTATAATTAAAAACTCTTTTAATATGTTTATCATGGATAAATGTTTGAAAGATGTGGTTTCAATCCAAATAAACTGTATTTCTTGTATATTTGCTTTCTCATTTTTATTAAAGATACTTAATATCTAGCTATTTCCACACCTCTCCACCACACTTATACTAATCAGTTGGGGATGGCAGCAGGGGAAGACTTAATATTTTAATTGATGCAAATAATTTTCTTTGGTTTTTTTTGAATATTAAGAAAGTTCACTCCTGTGATCACCCCTCAAGTCTCAGGTTGAAAACTGCTGATAGAATAAAGCCTTCTTGAATGGAAGGAAGGCCAGTTCCCTGAATGATATAATAGCTGGTCTGGTGCTTTTTAGTTGTATGTTTTTGGATACTGCTCCATGGCTAGGAAGTTCAAGAAGCATCCATTTCTTTAAGAAGTTTTTAATGAGCGCTTACTATGTAACAAGTTCTGCTCTGGACCCTAAAGAATCAGAAATGAACCAAACATAGTAATCCTTGACAATCCTTGACTCACAATCAAGTGAGGGAGATGGAAAAGAAACAGGATCAATTAATAAGAATGTATGTCAGATGATAATGAGTGGTAAAAAGAAGCAGACATCCTGATTTTAAAAAAAAACTATCCACAGGACAGCAACATTGAAATTACAACATTTTGTTAAAAATGTGAAGAATGTGAGGAAACGTGTGAAACTGAAAACTGAAACTGAAAACTGTATCTGGAAGAGGAGAAAGTGCAAAGGCCCTGAGGCAGAAGTAGTCCACAGATATGTGAGGAACAAGCAAGGAGGCCAATGCTGTCCACTGGGCTACACAGATTTCAAGCTCAAGCCTAAGCTGACTGCTTACAATAACATTTTGTTATTTCTCTTTTTCTCCCACCAGTCATCACTAAGTTATACAGTGGTCGTGAGATCCATCCAAAGCTCAGGTCAGCAGTGAAAACCAGCAAAAGTCTTTTCAGAGCTTTGGGTCATTTAGATCACAATTTAGAGCACTATCTTGAAAGAGCAACACAAGCATGACATGAAGGACAAAATAGAGGCTTAATTCTTTCTGGGAAAGAAGTTACAGAATATGATTGTCACTGATGCTTATGAATTACAACTGCAAAGCAGCATGAGTTTCAAACATTCACAACACATATAATATTATAAAATTACTTACTTTAATCAGAGCCCATGAAATAATCTTTCAATAAAGAAGTGGTTCAAATGATGCTGGTAAATCTATACCTATAAGAATGTTGATTTCAGAATTATAGCTAAAATAAAACCCAAAAAAAACCAACAACTAATTTTTAGGAAAAGAAGTAATCAAGGGAGAGAAGACATAGTATCCAGAAGGGCTTGTAAAATGACTGTATATGTAATTGTCCTCTCTTCTTATATGTCAACATGATTATGTTAACTAGTTTCTCTTATTTTTAGGGTTTGGTAAAATAGAGAGGGAGAGAGATACAAGCAGCACACATATAGGATTTCACATAACAAATAACCTACTTTAAGCTAGAGAATACAATTACTGTCTTAGCAGAGGCTAAGGAAATGTATCTAGTTGACACCACTGAAGGTTCACAGTGGAAGAATCTGACTCTGAAGAGATAAAATGTAGAAGCAATAAATTATGATGTAAAATGGGTGGAATAATAAAGCAGAGGAAAAACTCTTGGAGTTTAGAAACCTGAAGGCTCAGAGCCTAACTAAACAGACCCTGGAGTATGAAATTCTGGAAATAGGGCTCAAATATACCACAGTTGGCCCTTGAAGAAGGGTATAAATAAAAGGAATATTTCAAGGAAGGGAAACCTTAGAACTAGAAAATTTCTCAGGTAATTTCAGCTAGTATCACCATTTTATCAAGACTATCCTGGTCAAATTCCATCGTGCATTTACATAGTCATTTAGAAAGTCATTGGAAGTCTCTATTCATGAAAGAGCTCACAAATTTTATGATCTTAGTGTCAATGCCTTTATTGTGAAATGACTCCACCCTCTAACAAAGAATCTTTTATTATAAATGTGTTATTCATTCAGGGAACAGGCAAGACCCTTACAGACATGCCCTTTGGGTTTGGAAAGAGAAGAAACCAGCAGATAGAGAAACACAATGAACAGACAATATCATTTTATCAAAAGACAAAGCCCAAAGGGAATTTAAATATTTAAACAAATATGCAGGCATTCCCCACTTGCAGGAGCCAAGTATATTTTGGCAGAAGGGAATTTCCATATTGTTTCAACTTTAATTCAGTGGTTAGTTCTCTTTTAATTAGAATCTTTAATAAGCAAATGTATTTTTTCCTTTTTGTTCTTTATTGGAATTATCTATGGCCAAATATCTCATAGATAAACACTTTTCTTTTTAAATTATTTATAAAATTTAATTTAATCCATTAATTTCTCGAGTTCAGAAAAAAACTTTATGAAGCAAAATCAGATTAAATGCCAAATTTCAAAACTGAAATGTATCTATTTCCACATATATTGACCTCATTCAAAAAGTCACATTTTTATTAAGGGTTGGTTGGTGAAGATATTAAATTGATGTTACTTTCTGGCTACCTCTAGAAAGAAAGCAAAGGAGCAGAGTAGAGAAAATGTACATATGACTTTGATAATATAATTACTATAGGGAAAAATGTGTTCTTCACTGGAAAGCTATGCATTGTCTGTGGGGATCTATTATTTTATAACTCTACAAGTTGTAGAAAACTGATAGCAATGCAAAAATAATCCTTGTCTGAAGACATGTAAATAAACTTGTTCCAGTGGAGCTTTTTCTACCAAAACTCTTCTAGCTTGGAAAAAGTTGGATAACAGGTGAGAACCATATATTCTATTCCTTTAGGTGGGATTTTCAATACCACATATCATTATTTTATAAGTACATTTATAGAATATCATGCTTTCTCATAAATGAAAACAGAAAAATACCTGAAATATGTACCACTAACATAAAGTTATCCTAAAGATTATTTGACAGCTATCTTTTTAACCTTTTTATCTATTGACCGGAATGTCCAGAAAGCAAACAGCTGGCTTGTGAGAGGAAGTCATAAGATTGTTACCCCCACAAAATAAACAAATAAATACAATGCTAATAGATATACTAAAAGCTCATTAGAAATAAAAACTATTTTAGACGTTATTAAATTTCCCTGGTGGCTCAGATGGTAAAGAATCTGCCTGCAATCTGGGAGACCTGGGTTTGGTCCCTGGGGTGGGAAGATCCCCTGGAGGAGGGCATGGCAACCCACTCTAGTGTTCTTGCCTGGAGAATCCCCTTGGACAGAGGAGCCTGGAGGGCTATAATCCATGAGGTCACTAAAAGTTGGACATGACTTAGCAAGTAAGCACACACAGCACACAAAGTACTCTACCTAGGATTGTTTGAGCATAAAATCTCCTTTAGTGTGCAAAATATTCTGATATGAAGGAAAATCCAGTAGCTTATAGAAAATATGCCTAAAAACAGGGTTCCTAGTAACACACTAAAAACAAGGGTGGAATCAAAATGCATTGAACCTTATAAAATTTGAGTGACAAGATCAAATTATATCAAAACATAGGAGAAAAACATATATGATATATAAGTTAGTCAGTGTGGAATTAGTTGGGACCAAAGCTAATTATGAATTAGACCTGTCTCATTACTGATAATTTAAATTATGGTCAAAAATATTACCATTCAATTTTTGCCATCACCATATGATTGCTATGGAAAATTCATTTAAAAATTGTTACAAATAGTTTATGGATTTCTTACAAGCAGTATGGTACATAAAAGTTAGCCTTGTACTCAGTAGCTAAATTTTTGTAGACTATTATTTAAGAGTATAAAACAAGTTCCAAACCAGTGCCCAAAAAGCCCAGGCAGGAAGAAATAGACTAGTAAAGCAGTCTTGGAACAAAGCTATAGGCACTGGTGGAGTCTGCAATTAAACAGAGACCACATAAGCTATCTGAAGATGATTGGCAGTTACTGTCTCCAGCTGGTTATTGTCAAGCAAGGATGCAGGGTATGTCATTTCATCGGATTTTTTAAAAGCCTGCATTCCAAGTTTCATATAAAATCTCCAGATTTTTGCACCTGATTAAAAAAAAAACACAAAAAACAGTTTTGACATTGTGCCTCCCAATGTGAGCCACTAAAAAATAATCTCTGATTTATTCCTGACAAGAGAGGACAGCTCATTTCCAGTAATAAGAAAACATTCCTACTCTATAGCATGGGGAACTCGACTCAATGCTCTGTAGTAACCTAAATGGAAAAGAAATCCAATAAAGAGGGAGTATATGTATAAGCGTAGTTGATTCACTCTGCTGTACAACAGAAACTAACAGAACATTGTAAAGAAACTATCCTCCAGTTTTTAAAAAAAAGAAGAAGAAAAAAAAAAAGAAACATTGAATGGATCTCTTTGAAGACATCACACAAAATACAAGATAAGACTATGCTTCAAAACTGTCAGGATCATGAAGAATAGGGAAAGCTAGGGAAATCATTCCAGATTGAAGGACAGTAGAGAGATATGACTATTAAGTATAATATGAATTCTTGGACTGGATCATTTTTTCCCAAAACAGAAAAGAAATATTGTTAGGACAATTGGCAAAATTTGAATGAGGTCTGTAAATTGGACAATAGTCATATCAGTGTTGATTTCTTGATTTGGATGGTTACACTGTATTGTCTTGGAGAGTGTTCTTGATTGGATGAAATGCACACTCAAGATTTTAGATGTGATGGGGTAATTTGCTCTCAAGATTCTTCAAACTTTTAGAGAAGTTGAAATTGTTCAAGTCAAATGAAAATTGCAAAACTTGAAGTTACTTCTAATATACAAAATAAGAGAATAGTAGGGATAGGTAGGTGGCATAAAAGAAAAAAACTGCATTTCTGTAAATGTAAATTTTTTCAAAGAAAAATAAGACAAAGTCTTAATAATTTTACTTTTACTTACAATTATAATTCTACTTTATGGTGGCGCTAGTGGTAAAGAATCTGCCTGCCAATGCAGGAGACATAAAAGATGCAGGTCCAATCCCTGTTTCAGGAAGATCCCCTGGAAGTAAATGGCACCCCACACATCAGTATTCTTGCCTATAAAATCCCACGGACGGAGGAATCTGGCGGGCTACATTCCATGGGATCACAAAGAGTTGGACACGACTGAGTGAGCACATTACAGTAGAAAATGTTCTGTTTACTCATTCTCTGAAACAGCTTAATTCAATGCAAGTCAGAAATACAAAGATTGTGTTCACTTTAATGTCTTTGAAAATTTTCCTTAGCAAATTAAAATTTCCCATAGATATTAAATACTCAGTCTAGACCACCTAAATACTCCTCACAAAGAGCTGGAGGCACAAATATTCCTACAGTAAATGATAAACACATGAATCTATACCAAGGGATATTTTCATAATGCTGCAACTTTAAACTTCTACATGTGTTGAAAAATATCTTTTTAAAATAACTCTGGAACTGTTTAACATTAAAAAACGAATGTGTTTATGTGCAGTATGTATGGAATTTTGGCCACCAAAGAGACAATTATGGCAATTGAAAATTTGCTTCTGAATTGGTCACCCATGACCCTAATGTATTTTTATTCCTTGCTAATTAACTTTTTCTCTCATAAATGACCCTGCCTCCTTTATAGCACTTTATTCTTATTGCATAGTTTTCTACCAAATGTCCAGTCAACTTTAAATTCCTTTAAAAGCAAAGAAAAGTCACAAGTAGCTCTGTCTTTGAATCTATATATTCATTTACCTATAAATTTATGTTTAATTTTGTCAAGCTGTCTCCATACCTGAGAGTTATTTAATTCAATTTAACTAAATATCATAGACTAAAAAATTAAGATCATATTGGACATGGGAACTGTCATTATTTAAGGTTTTTGAGGTCACTAGCATCATGCTATTTCTAGGAATAACTAGATATGTTACAAAAGAAATCATTCTCACTGCTTCATATGTCATCTCGATATTCCTACTGGCAAGAATATTCTCAAGAATTTCTCATGCAAGACCTAACAGAATAATGAGATATATCTGTGAGACATTGACAGGAAATATATTTCACTTAAAGTGAATATCTAAATTACTAAATTAGCTAAATTTAGTATCTAAATTAGCTAAAATGTTCCCACATTTATGCAAAATTTTAAGCAATTCAAATGGATTTTTTTCCTGAACTATATTTATTGTCATTGACTTATATATTTCCTTATGTAATTCAAGGTTATCATTGTGGACATTAGCGTGATGACATTACAAGTACATCCCCAAGGATTTATGCCCTAAAATGTATGCCATCCTCTCCCAAAGAGCATGGCATCCAGGTGTGGGGGGCTGTATCTCCTACTCCCACCTTCTTTGGCATAGAGATGGGAGGCTGAGATCTCAGGCACCTGTATTATACCATGCTATGCCCACACTTTCGTTTCACAGTCAGGCTTCTATTCCATTTGGGCCCATGAGAATACAGACGGTATTTCCTTGGGATTTCTAAGCAAAAACTTCCTAAATCTTTCTGCATATAGTTGATGATGTCCCAGAAGTTAGCTACCAGGACTTAACAGCCACAGTTTAACTGTAAGAGGAGCCAGATTCGGTATGAAACCACCTTGTTAGGGTTTCTGCTACAGACTAGAAGGCAGAAAAGAGCCAAGTAAAGACTACCAGCCTGTAATGACATCGAGTAGCTAAATCAAACCATTCATCAAGTTATTTCTTTCTCTGCATATGTGTCTCTCTTTCCCTTTTTCTTCCAACTGTGTCAGGCAAGAAACATATTGGATTTGAGCTGGACTATCTGTCATTTGTAACTAAGTGCACCCTATTGAGACAATAATTTATTCTGTTAGTGATGCCTGCAAGGCTAATATACAGCCTCTGTCTTATTTCATTAAGTAAGATATTAATAATTCAGAATTTTCTATGTGTTTTGTTCCTGTGCTTAATTTATATAGCTTATATCTCCTCTCCTGTTATCTACTATCACTCTACAGGCTAGGAAATTAATCACTAACAGGTGAGAATTGTCAACTAATTTCTTTTAATCCACTATGACCTTAGAGATAGATAGGAGCTACACCTCAGGCATCAAATTCCTGCCTTACTTCCTCAGGAAGGACTTCCACCCCTACATCAAGGTCAAATTCCTTTGATAAGTATCCTTACTGAGTACCTACTATGCGCCAAGCCCTCTTCTAAGAATTTTACCTGAATTAACTTATTTAATCCTCATATCAACCTTGTTTTACAGACCCTATTATTCTCATTTTACAAATGAAGACACTGAGGCAGAAGTACAAAATCACAAAACTAGGATGCATTGGGCACAGGATTCAAATCAAGGCAACTCAGAGCCCTCCCTCTTAACTTCTAGGATCTGTTGCTTTTCCTCAGAATGCTTATATCAGTTGGTTATTAAACATTCCCTGAAACAATAATGGGATTAACAGTCAACCCTCCCAATAGACTACAAGTTCCAAATGAGCAGAGATTGTATTTAGTTTGGTTCATCATCCATAGCTCCCCGACTCTTAGCACATTACCTGTTTCATCATGGGCACTAGGTAAATATTTGTTAATTGAGGGAGGAAAGGAAAGAAAGGAAGAAGGTAAGAAAGCAGAAAGAGGAGTAACGGAGAAGGGGAGGGACAGTGGTTAAGACTGAAAATGGTCCAGAGAGGAGGCTTTTCATAAATTGCAATTAAGGACAGTCTCAGCTGTGGACCTTTTCTGACCATCTCCAAAGAGTTGAATTTATCAGAAAAATGAGTTGTTACTGTACTTCATGTCCAATGGCAGTGCCTCCTTCAGCAAGTAATTCAGAATATATCTAACACTTGCAGTGGTAATAAAAACTTAAAAACATATCAAGAACATAAATACAGTTTTATATTTACAGGGATGAAATTATAAGGATGAAGTTATACCTGGATGCATGTTCAAGCTTAAAAGGTATCAGTTCAGTTCAGTCGCTCAGTCTTGTCCGACTCTTTGCGACCCCATGAATCACGGCACGCCAGGCCTCCCTGTCCATCACAACCTCCCGGAGTTTACTCAAACTCATGCCCATCGAGTCGGTGATACCATCCAACCATCTCATCCTCTGTTGTCCCCTTCTCCTCCTGCCCCCAATCCCTCCCAGCATCAGGGTCTTTTCCGATGAATCAACTCTTTGCATGAGGTGACCAAAGTATTGGAGCTTCAGCTTCAGCATCAGTCCTTCCAATGAACATCCAGGACTGATCTCCTTCAGGAGGGACTGGTTGGATCCCCTTGCAGTCCAAGGAACTCTCAAGAGTCTTCTCCAAAACCACAGTTCAAAAGCATCAATTCTTTGGCTCTCAGCTTTCTTTACAGTCCAACTCTCACATCCATACATGACCGCTGGAAAAACCATACCCTTGACTAGACGGACCTTTTTTTGGCAAAGTAATGTCTCTGCTTTTTAATATGCTGTCTAGGTTGGTCATAACTTTCCTTCCAAGGAGTGCTGCTGCTGCTGCTAAGTCACTTCAGTCTTGTTCGTTCCAAGGAGTAAACATCTTTTAATTTCATGGCTGCAATCACCATCTGCAGTGATTTTGGAGCCCAAAAAATAAAGTCTAACACTGTTTCCACTGTTTCCCCATCTATTTCCCATGAAGTGATGGGACCAGATGCCATGAGCTTAGTTTTCTGAATATTGAGCTTTAAGCCAACTTTTTCACTCTTCTCTTTCACTTTCATCAAGAGGCTTTTTAGTTTCTTTTCACTTTCTGCCATAAGGGTGGTGTCATTTGCATATCTGAGGTTATTGATATTTCTCCTAGCAATCTTGATTCCAGCTTGTGCTTCATCCAGCCCAGTGTTTCTCATGATGCACTCTTCATATAAGTTAAATAAGCAGGGTAACAATATACAGCCTTGACGTACTCCTTTTCCTATTTAGAACCAGTCTGTTGGTCCCTGTCCAGTTCTAACTGTTGCTTCCTGACCTGCATACAGGTTTCTCAAGAGACAGGTCAGGTGGTCTGGTATTCCCATCTCTTTCAGAATCTTCCACAGTTTATTAAAAGGTATAGAAAACTAAAAACTCTCAGGAGACCTGAAGGAAGCTATAACTAACAACATGGTTGAGAATATAGTCTGTACCAGATAACTATAGCTATGTAACCAATTATCCTAAAACATAGAAGCATAAAATAGAACACATTTATTTTCTCACACTTTCTGTGGGTCAGGAATAGCTTAATTGAGCCCTCCAGCTCCACACGTTTCACAATACTGCAGTCAAGATTCTGGCACAGGTTCATAGTGGGATAGGATCTGCTTCCAACTTCACTCAGTGGTTTTTTTAAGTTTGTATTTCTCTTGTGACATATTTACCATTTTTAAACAATTTTTTGAATTGAGGTATATTTACTTTTCACTGTTGTGGTAGCTTCAGGTGAATAGCAAAGTGATTCAGATATACATATATATATATAAATGTGTGTGTATACATGTATATAAATATATGTATGTGTGTGTGTGTTAGCCACTCAGTAGTGTCCAACTCTTGGTGTCCATGTATAGCCCACCAGGCTCCACTGTCCATGAAATTCTCCAGACAAGAATACTGGGGTGGGTAACCATTTCCTTTCCAATGTATATGTATGTATGTGTATATGTGTGTGTGTGTGTGTGTGTGTGTGTGTGCATGCTAAGTTGCTTCAGTTGTGTCCAACTCTTGGCCACCCTATGGAGCATAGCCTGCCAGGTTTCTCCATCCATGGGATTCTCCAGGCAAGAATACTGGAGTGGGTTGCCACGCCCTCCTCCGGGAGATCTTCCCGACCCAGGGATTGAAACCACGTTTCCTGCATTGCACACAGATACATGTGTGTGTGTGTGAGTGTTGTTTTTTGGATTCTTTTCCATTAAACATATGTATGTGGTAATACATCATTTTTTTAAATGGTGATATATGAAATGAAATGTTCCTGCTGCTCAACTATGCCTTCTAAAGAATATTTTAATAAATTAAGATTAAAGACAAGGAATATAATTCACACACTAAGGAGTAATTAAACTCAAACTCATAAAAAATTACAGTAAATTTTCACCAAGTGGTGTATATAACAAGCCTAACTTCCAGACCTAAAAGTCCAAGAGCAAACTTCCGATAAGTCATTGAAGGGCTCCTCCCTCAGCTTTCCATGAGGAGAGATGATCTGCCAAACTGAAACCTGCTCACCCCTGTGGTCCTTCTTGAAGACACAGCAGGAGCAGGAAAGGACTGCAGGTACTTCTGCAGACATAACTGCATCATTCCGAGTAAACATTAAATTGAATACTCAAAATCGTCTTCTGAAAGAACCAAGTCCCTTTTACAAATACCAAGTGTGAATTTGTTTACTGGTGGTTTTAATTGGCCTGAGGTTTGGTACAGCTTGACTTTGTCAGTAAGGGCTACTTTAGTTTAAAATGAAGAAAAACAAATTTAAAAGGCAGGGCAAGCCAATAGATCACCTAAACTGGAGACCAATTGTGGTCTCAGTTAAAAGTCTACTTTGCTCCCTAACATTATCCATGGGGAGTGGGGAAGCCCATCAGCAAGTGCATGCCAGCTACCAATAATACATATATTTTCTTTTCCTCACACTGGTTTTGTAGAAAGAAGAAAGCAGTTAGGAAACATCTGAAAGGCCATTTTTTAAATATAAAAGAAATAAGAGAAAAAAATAGATAGAAGATGCCTTGAATAAGGCTTGAGACAGAGAAAGAAACCTGGGACTCTATGGTGTTCGAAACACAAAAACACATGTAAATCCATGGCTGATTCATGTCAATGTATGGCAAAAACCACTACAATATTGTAAAGTAATTAGCCTCCAACTAATAAAAATAAATGAAAAAAAAAACTGCAGGGTACAATGGACATATATCAGGACAGTCACTTATATTTTCTTGCAAACTGAAATTATGAATGTAGCAGGGAATATCTATCAGCATAGTAATAATAGACTTAAGTATTAACTCAACATAATATCTATTTCAAATAGTCAAATGGGAATTGATCATGGTAGAAAGATCAAGAAAATATTATTAAAATCAGTCCTAAGGAGTGAGAATATAGAAAGAAGTAGTATAATAATTATGTTTCCAGATTATCAGGGTATTTCCGTCAAACATGAATTAAGTACTGATATTTTATACATGTACAACCCTTTCTTTTAAAAAGCAATAACTAAAACACAAAATATCACAATCATTCATTATCCAATTAGGAAGAACCATCTATTGTCCCAGCACTGTTTAGATTTTCTCAGAATAAGATGTGTGGAAGCAATTAGTGGATGTGGTGTGTTCGTGTGTGTGTGTGTGTGTTCGTGTGTGTGTGTGTGTGTGTGTGTGTGTGTGTAAGGAGGGACTGGTAGATGACCTTTGAGGTCATTCAGCACCGTTATGGATCTAATTCAGTATTGACTTCTATACCCTGCCTGTCTCATGAGTATTATGAATCCACTTCAGCATCTTCCAAAACATAGAATTCACTACTTTAGGAGGCAGTCTCCTTCATTTCCAGGAAATATGATTGCCAAGATATGCTTCCTTATAATGAAATCAAAATTTTCACTCTATAATATTCACCATTAATGACCCAGGCCTAAACTAAATTATGCCTTTGGAGATACACACACAGATACACACACACACACACACACACACACACATGCACGCGCACACGCATACGCAATCTTGACTGTACAGAGAACAAAAGAACTACCATGCTTTTCACTAAATCTCTTCTCAAATGTCAAACCAAAATCTTTCATTATTCTTCTACTTGTATCCTGCGTTATGGTTCAGTTGGATCCTCATATGACTCTGCTCAAAAATGACAATATTATCCACAGCCTTGGTTGATTGCTGCAGAAAAGAGTACAACTCTCTCCTAATTTGTCCTGATCTACTTTTCCTATTGTAATAGAGGAATTGCTAGTAGTCGTAGTGTTAGTCATTCAGTCGTGTCCAACTCTTTGAGATCCCATAGAAGAAAATGCTAAGGTAGATCCAAACGGGTACTGCATAGGCTTCTTTGGTGGGAGAGACTATAAGCCAAAAGATGTGAGAAACAAAGACACAATTAGGTGACAACATTCAGTAAAAGATACAATTGGGAGCCACTTTTATAACCTGAGAAAGGGAGCTGCTGCTGCTAAGTCCCTTCAGTCGTGTCCGACTCTGTGTGACCCCATAGACGGCAGCACTCCAGGCTCCCCCGTCCCTGGGATTCTCCAGGCAAGAACACTGGAGTGGGTTGCCATTTCCTTCTCCAATGCATGAAAGTGAAAGTGAAGTCGCTCAGTCATGTCCGACTCTTAGCGACCCCATGGACTGCAGTCCACCAGGCTCCTCCGTCCATGGGATTTTCCAGGCAAGAGTACTGGAGTGGGGTGCCATTGCCTTCTCCAGAGAAAGGGAGGCACATTTACAAAACAATCTGAGACTTCTGACTCCTTCAGGCAAGGAACATTATTATACCTTCTTTCATTAGTTATCAGTGCCTGCTGGTGATTCTATTGCATTTGATTCTCCAAAAATAGTTTGAACTTAGTATGTTTTGACAAAATCTCCAACAATATTACATGTTGAATGTTTATTGAAAGAAACTTTCAATGAGTTATTATTGAGTTCTTAATGCAAAGTGTTTCTGTAAGTGAATCATATGTCCATTTAAACAACGGGAAATTTTTTTTAGAAAAAATTTCCCAAGGTAAAATTTAAGAAGATTGATAAAAAGTACTAAGGTATTAGCCATTTTCCTTAAACTCTGTCTCTAGTATACTGAAATCACCTGATTTCAACCACCCACAGTCTACAATGAACTCTTCATTCTATGGGCTGCCATTTTAAAGTAATAAACCTAGTAATGGACCAGTGTAGACTGTCTTGCAGCAAAAGCTAGTGGGTTGGAAAAGGTGAGCAATTTTCTTGTAATCTAGTGGTTACTCTGAGGAGCTAGAAGTTTGGTGGCAATTGGTGTTATTTGCTGGCAGTTGCCAACCAACTGTGCATTGCCTTGTGGAGGAAAACACTTCAGGATAGTGGGAGAAGGGAGTGGTTTATATATAAAGCAAACTCTTATAACTCCAGAAGATCAAAGCCTGAACCAAATAGGTGAGAATTGTTCACTTAGAGGGTCATCTAAGGAAAAGCTATCAAGGGGAGTTACAAAGCTTGCTAATTCTATTTGAGATTCAACACTAACCAAGAAAAAAAAAATATAGAAACCAAGGGGCCTATTTCTAAACAGTTTAAGGGAATGTGTTACATTTGTCTTCCTTCTGTGGCAAATACCAACTATGTGGCCACATTGCTGGAAGAGGTGGGGTGGACCTCTTGACATTTTGGTTTATCAGAGAGGATGACTTCCTAAGTAGAGGGAGGTAATAATAATTCAGAAGGGAAGCTAGGAAACCAAGACTCTTATTACACAGTCAGGACTCAGATTCATTACAAAGAACATTCAATAAAAGAATGTGGTATAAAATTGGAAGAAAAGTAGAAACTCTGTTTTCCTGTAGCATCTCTTTAAGTATGCACAGAAGAGGAAGAGAGAACAAAGAAATGGCCCCACTGGAAAGTCAATGGCATAGAGAGCACATTCGTAAAGACTATATCTAATATTTAAGAGAAGAGGTCTTTCCTACAGAACCTACATACAAAAGTCCCTCAACAAATATTTGTTGAATGAATAAATGATTAGATTAATAAGGAGGAATCACTCCTAAATTCTAGAAAATCTTATATTTGGGAAAAATAAGTATTTGGAGAGTGATTGACACTGTCAGTGGATCAATAGGCCAATACTGAAGTGTGCTGTTCTTTGAAGCATGGATCCAAGAAGTAACAGCCTGCAGAGACAACTGCACAATACATTTGATTCAACTGGGAATCAAAAATACCACCCAAAGAGGTTGGGGGGAACTTCTAAGGAATATTTTAAAGTATCCAGTAACACCAATAAGAAATAATAAATTTGGAAGAATACCAGTGCTTGCTTCAGCAGCACAGATACTAGAATTGGAATGATACAGAGAAGATTAGCATGGCCCCTGCATGAGTATAACTTGCAAATTCATGAAGTGCTCCATATTTTAATATTTGTATAACTGAATCACTTTGCTATACACCTGAGGCAACACACAATATTGTAAATCAACTATACCCCAATATAAAGTAAACATTAAATTTTTAAAAAGAAGAATACCAATACTTATAATGTCAGATCTCCATATAACAATGCACAGAACATGAAAAAATAAGGTGCATTTAAGGTTTTTTAAGAGGGGGAAGAAATACTGGCTCATGTGTCTTTTGGATAAAACTCAAATTTTATATAATATAAAATGTGTGCATTACTGAATAGGAACAGATTTGGGAGGAAAACAGCAGAAAAAAAAAGGTGGATTGGTCCTACATGTCTAAAGTATCTTACCATATTCCTGATAAGATATAGAAGGGATAAATGATCTGACATTGTAGGTGATTGAGAAAAAAATCAATAAAACAAATGAGATTTTAAAATAAATATAGGAAAGTCAGTCACAGAAAAAAGGACTGATGAATGAAAAATTCAAAATTTAGATTAAAATTATTTTAAATAACTGAAAAAATTTTGACCAAAATAATGACAAAATATTGAACGTCAGTGTCATTGGACACTAGAGAGAAAGCAGGGACATTAATAAACACAATATTAGGATATACTAAATCATCCCCCAAAAATAAGTTTTCAACTATAATTGAAATGAAGAATTTAAAAAAGGAAAGGGTAAAAAATAGCCACAGACAATCTATATGGATCCGCAGGGAATTTCTAGGAACAGTCTAACTTCCTGGATTAATAGTTTCCAGCTGAGGCAGCTGGTGTACATTCTTCCAGGACAGAGAACAAAGAGGAAAGAGCCATGTGTTATCCTTATGCTTGTCACCTTTTTGAGCATAGAGACTCACATCTCATCCCACCATATCTCTGATGACTTCACTCTGTAGGAACCACTGCAGAGGGGCCAGGGGTATTTCTAAATCCTATACTTCTCCTGTGTAACCACAGGACAGTAGAGCCACCACCACCATTGCCAACACCATGACCATAACTGCAACACCATGGCCTCAGAAAACATCTCCATTCTCTTAGATCCCTAAGAAAACTAATACATACTACGGAGAAATTCACCATCAGACAAGGCAAAGCATACTAGAGGTCAGCACAGAGCCGAAAATGTATGGCCTTAGAAACCAAACAAGTTTTCAATGCATTTCTATCACTATCCTGCTTGAATGCCTTGCTTAGATCCAAGCATTCTACTTCCTTCATTCATTACTGTTCCTTTCCAAGGTTCTTACTGTTTGAATTCAGAAACATTGCCATTTGTTTGTGTGTGAAATATTGTACTTTATGACCTAGCACAGGTAGAAGTATCATTGTGCTTAGACCAGGAAGAAAGTGCTAATTACCAACTGTGTGACCTCATGGCAAGTTACCTAAGTAAGGTTGTGACTAGCAAATGAAAGGTTCTGTGTGAAAGTACTTTGAAAACTAAACAGGACCATGCCGTTGTCAAACATTTTAATCTTTGTAACTTTCCAAGTTGGCTATCTATAGATTTAAGAAATTCTTTTTTTTTTAACCTTTCACAGATGAAGTACTGAGAAACTGGTTCCTGTGGTGTGAAGAAGCTCCAAACGTGATGCATCATATTGGATTTTTGCAGACCTGAGTCAAACTAGGTGTGGTTGTGTAGCTGCTGTGACAATGAGCTTTTGTGCCCATTTCTAAAAGGAACCTACTTGCAATACAGGTTGCCCTCCTGCAAAAATAACTCTCCACTGAAAGTTGGCACAAGCTGGTGGAAATGACTCTATGTCATGAAAAGCATACAGAGCATAAGCTTACCTAATTAATAATTTTCAGGGTTGTTTTCCTTTTCCTCTGCAGCTGCTGAACAGAGTGGTTCTGATTAAGCCATACACATCGTGAGAAATGCCACTTCGCAAGGGTGCTACATTCTGTATTTTCCCCCCACTTTGATCCCTGCTCGTTGGTCCCTTTGATCTCTGAACAGGATGTACAAGGTTCACTAATCAATGCTTTCCCTCATTTTTGCTCCTTAGTCTGTTGAGTGTTTATATTTAAATCATTGACTAGAACAGGTGAATATGTATGACCTGTGTCTTTTTCCATTTGGTGTTTGTCTTCAAAAGACAGAAGGAAAAGAAAAGCTTTACAATTTTCAACCAAGTTTTCATTAAAGGCAGAATTAAGAAGGATTGCAGATATGACACTCATTTCTTCCTCTTTGAAAATTTGGATCACTTTCTAGGGAGCGTGAGAAGATGGTGGAATGGGAGAATGAGACCCATTGTTAACCCATGCCCTTGTACACTAGAACACAGGTCTCTGTTGTCTCAGATAGCAATGGAGAGACATGTATATGCCATGGGCTTGGTGATGAAGCGATGCCATGTGCCTCTTTTCTAAAGACTCCTCTCTCAGGAGTCAGTGTGCTTGAACAGATAAGAAACTTACCACTGAGAAGAGAACTAAATATTGCCGATAGAGGAGCGCCAAAAGAAATGTGCCGTTGGAGTTTAGAAATGGGAGATAGAGCCCTTGAGAGCTGGGTAACCAGAAGAGACCTCTCACAGGAAACAGGTTTTGTTTGATCAGATTCATTACAGAGACTAGGAGCTGTGTGCAGAGTTGAAGAGATGAGAATGTATAAGGACCAGGTCCCAGGCCTGGCTGACCAGAGTAACTAACAATTTGGGAAAAAACTTGTATTGACTAACAGGAAGGTACTCCTAAAAAGTGAATAATCCACATGGTTAGGCAGGAGTAGTTTTGGGTCTGAATTTTTACTTTTAACTAGTTGTGGCAAAATAAGCAAGCTGTGGCAAAAATAGCCACCGGGAGCTTCAACTTTGTTGTCTCTAAGAACGGACCAACTGCCACATACATTTCAAAACTGTGCAAATCAAATAAAAGAAGGCATGCCCTGGTTTTCTTCTTTTCTCCTTCTCTCCTTTCCTTATTTTTATGAACTTGATGATTTCAATAGTAATGGTCCAGACAATTGTCAAAGGAATATCTCTGTTACATGCAGATATTTTAGGCCATGCCTACTCTTTATAAACATATAAAGAATCAATTCTTGTTTGAAGGTGATATATCTATTGCTATCCATCATCCCCTCCCCCATCCTCCAATTTTTATTAGAACAGAGAAGACAAGGGCAGATGTCAGCAGTATTGAATTACTCTATGGGATATTCTGTTTTTCATATTATTCAGTACCAACAGCTCATCAAATCAGACATGGCAGGTGGCTGATTACAGAACCTTTTCTCCCCTGATTCAGCATATTTTCTTCTAAGGTAGCCTAAATCCTTAAAATTGGAGCAAAAGAAAAAAAAAAAGGTAGTCAAAATTCCATTGTTCCATATGAAGAATTACAGCAAAAACCACTTAAATATTCCACTTTCATAGAATAATAAATTCATAGTCTGTTGGATCTGGGAATCTGAGATCTAAATGACACTTGCAAATTACTGTGGTTTTAATAACATCAATTTTCAGATGAGGAAACTAAGTCTCAGAATGGTTTTATGATCAGCCCAGAAGAGTTTAGCTAATTAATTTCCAGGCCTTCTATCCTGTGTGCTTCTCCCTGGATCAAGAATTCATCACTTATTAAACAAAGCAGTTATATCAATGAGGGTTTATCCAGCTTTAAGTTCTATGATTTCTTTCTCTGTAAATCTTAGGGAAAAAAATCAAAGCCTAAAAAGCAAGTGACAGCACTCTAATTTGAGCTCATGAAGGACCACACTAGACTAGTCTACTGTGGTTGCAATGTTAAGTGCTAAATGGCAGAGCAAGTTAATGCCCTGGTTGTTTGCCTTTGGAGGTAAAAATATATCTGTAGGTCTCAGCCAAGTTCCTGTGGAGATTTGTCCACATCCCCAAAATACCACACACATTTGGCAAGAATGACAGATTATGTCCAAGCAAGGCCCAGATCTTGAATAGTAAGAGTATTTCGAGTAAAGAACAACATACAATGCAAAGCTCTCATTCTTAGGTATGCCATTTATCTCCCTAAATTTCTGTAAAATCCTCTTCCTCTTTTTTTTCTTGGCCCTTCCCACCCCGCATTCCACACTCAATAAAAACCTTTCATCTTAAGTTAAACTGCTGTTGTTGTTTAGTCGCTCAGTTGTGTCCGACTCTTTTGAGAACCCACGGACAGTATGTCCGCCAGGCTCCTCTGTCCATGAGATTTCCCAGGCAGGAATACTGGAGTGTATTGCCATTTCCTTCTCAGGGGATCTTCCCAACCCAGGGATCAAACTCCGGGGTCTCCTGCATTACAGATGAGGTCTTTACTGACTGAGACACCAGGGAAGCCCAAGAATACTGGACTGGGTAGCCTACCTTCTCCAGGGGATCTTTCTGACCCAGGAATTGAACCAAGGTCTCCTGCATTGCAGCAGGATTCTTTACGAGCTGAGATACCGGGAAAGCTAAGTTATACGAAAGATAGGATAATAATCACAAGTAAGCATTCATCTCTTCATTGCTTTTTCTTCTTTTCTTTTTCTATATTCCAAATTTTCTCTAAAAGGACAGTATCTATTCCTGTCTTCTTTCCATTATTTTTCCCCCCTCTTTCTCTCCTCTCCACTTGTCCACTGTATGTGTGTGAGCTTGTATGTTCATGTGTATGTGTGTGCCTATGGATATCTCTTTGGGTTTCTAAAACTGTACAGATAGGTATTTTTGTTTAACACATATATAAATCTAGAGAGAGAAATTCTAAAGAAGGAAACATGTGTGGCTGGTTGCTGTCATCTCATCTCATGGTACGTATTTTCCTTCCTTCCTGACAAGCCATGCCTTGGCCCTGCCTCCTTGGCTGGCCTTCCTTCAACTCTCCCAACTCATTAATTGGCTATTTAACTCACATTCTGTGCCACTACTAAATCAGTCCTATTTAGAAATGTTCCTGTGCTCAGTATTCATGATTCTCCAGGTGTATTCCACAAAATACTCATCCAGAGAAATGCTTCTTGGAGGAGGAGAGAGTTGGGTGGTCAAATCTGAGATGAGATTGTAGCAGCTGAACTCAGTCTGATCCCTGGTCCAAAACAAAGCCAGCAAACAGAAACAAAGAATTCTTGCCATATTTTGGAAAATTTCAGTGTGAACTAGATATTAGAACATACTAGAAATTATTGTTATGCTTTTCAGGTATAATTATCTTAATGCAGTTATTTAGAAAAATGCCCTTAATCTTAGAAGATATAGTCCATGCTTAAAAATGAAGTATTTCAAGTGTTATGATGCCTGAGACTTGCTTTCAAAGGGCTTTGATAATAGTAAATTTACCATTCATATTTAAAACTAGTATGTTTACATAAACAATGTAGGTTCCAAAAAATGCTTATTATATATCTAGATATTATATATGCATACTTATTATATAGTACATGCCTATATATTATCTATAAATGCATGTCTATATATTAACATAAATATATATACAGAAAATATGTTTATTGTATATAAAATGTTTGTGTATAAATTATATTTATATATTAGATATAAATATGTAATATGTGCACAGTTTCCCCTCAAACGATGTGGGGGGCTACAGTGGAAAACCTGCCTGCAACTTTACAGTCCATCATCTATATCCCTAACTTTGAATTCACAGATTCAACCAACCACAGCTTATGTAGTACTGTAGTATTTATTGAAAGAAAACCCACATATAAGTAAATCTGCACAGTTCAACCATGTGTTGTTCAAGGGTAAACTATATATTATACACACTAAATGTATGACTATAATATCTAAGTATATAGATTTTTAAAATGGGACCATATGTTGCTTATATAAATATATCAGTAAATTTATAATACAACACACACAAAGTATTGCTGTGAAGATTAAGTAAACACATTTTTATTTTCTGGAATACATATACTTATTTTTGAAACCACTTGAAAGTAGGTTGCATGCTGAATTCTGACCAGCTTGGAGGAGGAAATGGCAACCCACTCCAGTATTCTCGCCTGGAGAATCCCACGGACAGAGGAGCCTGGCAGGCTGCAGTCTTAGGGTCACAAAGAGCCCCACATGACTGAAGCAACTTAGCACATAGATACAGAGCATTTGGGGGTACTGGAGAAGCAGTTTGGAGAACTGAGGAAGAGAATAGGGTTAGTTAACAGGAGAGAGTATCTCTTCATGGATAACTGCATTGGCCTAAAAGAAAATGCCCTTACCCATTAGACTTTCTGATGCAGGAAAGAAATACATGAGAGGCGGGGAAGCTGAGAGGTGGTGGGGGCAAGCTGCTCGTAGCCCAATTTGGGGACTTCTAGACTTTCACAGGAAGTACCTCTTTCCTTACCGCACCCCTTAAACTACTGCTTACAGGGAGCACACTACTAATTCCAGAGTGGTAAGGGTTGGGATGCATGATGAAAAGGTTTGTTTTTGGAAAGAAACTTCCTTATTTCACTTCGGTTCTTAAGAAAGAGGTTTCTGATGCGGGCAAATAAGCCAAACAAAGGCTTCAAACATCTAGGATAAAAAGCAGAATTAAAATATTAGATGGTCACTTGAAAAAGATTTTTTAAAAAAAGTGACTCTGTAACGTGACTATGATAAGTAAGGGGTTGCTATTTTATTTTACTCTTTCGTTCCTTAGGGGAGAGAGGTTGAGACTATGTCTGCTTTTGGAAAACCACTCTGAGATGGTTTCTGTTTGAAGCCTTAGGCAAATTACATGACTTTAGTTAACTACCTTTGTCTCCCCATTTATGAGATGGCGATAACAATGTCATTTAGCTGAGAGAGTCTTTGTGAATTATAAACTACTCAAAAGAGTAATTATAAACTACTTTGTAAATACAAAGTGCTATATAAATGCTTAATAATAGTCCTTTGAGCTACATGCCACCCCCTAATGGGAACTTATTAAGGAGTTCCTGTTTAGCTTGGATTAATTCTTTAAAAAATTTTTTTCACCTTAAATGAAGCAAGGTACCAACTGGGAAAGCAGCAAGCATAATCATAGAATATTTTCATAATTCAGGAAACATGAAATCCAGGGATTGTGCGCCATCCTGCCATGCAGTATCTGCTTTCCCTAAAACAGAAAGGAAATTAACTTCAAAAGGTGTCCTGCAGCCTGAAGAGGAACAAGAAGATTGGAAGCCTAAGCACAGGCTCTCCTTAAAATTTCTTAGAACCAGAGAAGTATTTCTCTGGATAATTTAATGGAACAGAACAAAAGCATCCCACTAAGATGGCACAGGAAAAAAGGGTCTAGACTCTAATATAAACATGTATATAATGAAGCAGGTCTCAGGAATTATATCAGGTCCCTTTGAAAATTATATGATTTAATCCTCACATCTACTTTTTGAGGGAGACATTATGTTTCCCAAATTATAGATGGGAAAACTGAGGCTCTGGGTAGCAAGTAATTTACTAAAGCTCACATGGCTGGTACATGGCAGAACTAGGATTTGATTACAGGTATTTTCTCTGTACAGAATTTCCTTGGATGGGAACATAAATTAAAAACTAAGCCACATAAATTAAAAACTTAACCATGGAATGTGCAAACTAAAGACACTTGCTTTGGGCATTGTTTATTATGAAATACTTTACATTCTTACCTTTCCATATAAGTCTCTGTGGCTGCATAATAAATATTTCTTGTTAAATACGATACTGTGAATAAGCACATCTGCCAATGTAGTAGAAACTCCAGTATGTTATCTGCTTATGTTTCTTTCCTCAAACTTTCTTATGATTATTAAATATTAACTGAACTTTATATTGACAATTTACTATACTATTTTGCATTAGTGGGCATTTATAAAGAGTGGAGCAAAGATACAGAATTAACTCTCTAGAGAGATCTACAATTCAAAATTTGAGTTAGACAAACATAAAAGTGCTAAGCACTGGGTTTAAAAAACAATGTCAGTTGACTAAGTAATCATATCTTATACAAGATATAATTAAAACTCCATTTAATAAATGCTCCCATTTGCTTGCAGAGATTGAATTAATGTATATAAATGGCAGAAAATATATAATTTCTTTACTTCCATTTTCTTCTCAATTCAGTAGAGGGAGGAAGGAATTGAAATCTGAAATTCAAAGAAAGCATAGAGCCCTAAGAAGTAGGTGTAATCTTATAGACCCAGATGAATCACACTCAAGAGACTGGGAGAGTTTAGAAATAAGGCTAAATTGGAGAAGTGTATTCCTGAAACTGTGAAATATGAAATTTACATAACTGTCAGAAAAAATTTCAAAACAGGTGATGAAATCAATGTTTTGTAAGCGCTCACTAGAAGCAATCATGGATTCATTAAAAAAACATGCAGGGCTGTGTTATTTTATTAGTAGCATTGATTATCATCATTAGATCAGCAAATTAAGGAAATGGTGTTAATAGGGTCAATTTTTATATTTCAACTATACAATGATGAAAGTTGAACATTGTGTCTCTAGAATGCTGAAGATAAATAACGAGAAACCAGAGTATATGATTTAATGGCACCATCAGCGCAATCCCTGGGCAAGAGCACAAGCAAAAGAGAAGGACAATAATCCGTGTGCCTTGTGTGGTCGTCAGCACTGTCCACTACCTCAAAGAAAAGGGGCTCATTCCTAAAGACACTTCACTGCCATCTGCTGGGAAGTAGAACAACTGTAGAAATCTATGACGATGACATGGAGGGTGCCTCCTAGAGTTGTGCGAAGCTATTGTATGTAACCATAAGCAGTAACCATTTGTCTGAAAAGCCTACAGACTGAATGCCAGCTACTATTTATCTCACTCCCTCAAGCTGCTTACTAAATGAAAACATTTACTTGTTTCTTTAGCTCAGTGACCTACAAATTTATTTTCCACTCTTTTCAATATGTGTATATTTATTCATAAATTACTCTTGTATGATGAACAATATAAAACATGAAAATGGAATCTTTAAATAATAAAAAAATAAGTATAGACAGAAGTTCTAGTATTTTTTTCCCATACTCTACTTTGAAGACTACTGATTAAGGTCCTCTAAACTCCTAATTGCAGAATGATGACAGTTCTTGTTCCTTGTCAGACAAAGAAATTCTTTTCTGCCACAACCCTGTCTGAATGTGTGTATGTCTGTGTGCACATATGAGTGTGTACTCACCTAAGTGAAAAGGCATGGGTCAGGTGATCATTCAGGAGCTAAAACAGATGTTTTTCTTAGAATACCTACAATTCTGCATGAGGATGGCCTGAAAAGTATCCTGCAGATAATGATGACTCTGGTTCCCTTACATCCTGTTCTCTGTCACTTACAAGGAGTGCAGAAAAAGAGCCCTCTGATTCATTCCACTCTCTTAAGTACAGTACAAAAAGCAAGTCATATTCATTATCACTGTCTAAATCACTGGGTATATAGCAAAATGAACAGTTTTATATTTTATCCTATTCTCTTTTCTGAATAATGGCAAGGTTTACATGTATACTATTGAATCAGAAAGCATGGGATTGATGTCTTTCTCTGTCATTTAATATGTTTTGTAACCTTTAACATTTAAGTTATCTAAATTCCCGCAGGTTCACTTTCCTTTATAAAAGGATGAATGTGTATCCTGCAAATCCAGGCCCTTGTTTTTGTTGTGAGAACTAAATGTGATAATAAATACAAGGTACTTTTGGGTTTCCCTGGTGGTCTAGTGGTTAAGAATCTGCCTGCCAATGCAGGGGATACAGGTTCCATCCCCGGTCCAGGAAGATCCCACGTACCACAGAGCAACTAAGCCCATAGGCCACAACTACTGAGCCTGTTAGAACCTGAGAGCCACAACTACAGAAGCCCACACTCTCTAAAGCCCATGCTCCACAAGAGAAGCCTCTGCAATAAAAAGCCTGCACACCACAACAGAGTAGCCCCTGCTTGCTGCAACGAAGACCCATCCCAGCTAGAAATAAATACATAAAATGTAAGATAGTTCCTACAATGACAAGCACCATGATTAATCTCAATAAATATTAACTATTCTTATTAACATGATTATAGGAGTAGAGTCATCTGGATCTCTTATCCAAAATTTTTAGGGTCAAACGTTTTTCAGAATTCAGTAACTTTCAGATGACCTTTCTGAATTTTGGATTTGCAGAGACGAGATTGTGGTACCATATTGCTATCCACAGTACTTGAAACTGTACGCAAAATCAGAACTTGATAACAAATATCCACCCACTTCAGTCTTTAATTTGCTCATAGAAACCTTAAACTCTCTTTAAAACATTCTGGCCCCTTTGCTTTTCAGCTGAGCTCCATTACTTGCCTGATAAGAATCATCTGGGTTGCTTATTAAAAACACAAATTTCAAGGCCTGTCTTAGAGTTTGCAATTCAGTAGATGTGAAAGCAGGGCCTCTAAATCTGTTCTTCAAGCCAACACTTCCAGATAATCTTTACCAGAGACTACATTTGGAAACCCTGCCTTACTAGACATCTCAACCCGTGGGCCCCCTTTACACAGAGTCTGAATCTCGAGATACAGGACTCTGACAGCTTTCCACCCTGAGTCCTAAGACATTCTCTTCCTCCATCTCCCATTCTTTGATTCTATGCATCTGGCCAGCCTTGGTGGTTATTCCTTCCTCTTGTACCTGAAGTCGGTTTTGCTAGAAATTCTAGTCTGTTAATCCAAGCCAAGGCTTTCCTCAAACAACAAGAGTTGTTTTGTCACTGGCAGGTTGTCCTCAGATCCTCTCTCCTTTGGCCAGTCTCATCTCATTCTTCTCATGGATAAAGTCATGAAATGTGGATGTTCTCAAAATCTACACAATGGTTTCAAAGCCATTAGAAGAGATACACATAAAGAATTTTGCTGACTTCCATCTGATTGGGAAATTTATAGTAGTTTTGAGCAGGGCTCTGACATTTAACTCCCCCTTTTCTATTGAGTTTAGATGAAGATGAGAAAGAAGGCCTTTTAAACACATGGATGATACAGATCTTCAGGATATAATGAACAATGATACCTGAGAAATTAGTTCAAAATATTCTCACAAGCTGGAATACTGTCCACAAAATGTCCAAAAGGTAAAGTTTATTAGGGTGAATTTATCTCTGTAATAAGAGCATTAACTCATATCTCTGAAGAATTACAGGGAAAAATTAAACAAGAAACAGAAATGGGAGATCCAGCTTGATATTAATACATTTATGCAAACAATCAAATAAATATTTAGAGGTTATCTACTATCCACCAGAAAGATACATCTCAAATTACCAATTAAAGGTGAAATATTTCTCAAGACCATTATTCAAACAGAATCACTCCTTGGAAAAATATATACAGATATACACATGCCTTTTTATTTGTTGAATATTAAAATATCTGCCAAAACTATACCATTTTTAAAAACTTGAAATATTTTCAGACTCACTGCAGTTTCAAAAATAATAGAGAGAATTCCTATATGTACTTTATTCAGATTCACCAATCTTTAACATTTTGCTACTTGCATTCCCTTTTTTGATACATACATATATAATACATCCATTAATGTATAATATATGCATTCTATATCATAATATATCATATAATAATACTATCATATATGGTATATTTTATATAGTATATATTACATATATATACTATATAATATAGTATATAATATATACTATATATGATGATTATATATATTAAATATATACTTTATAGTATATAATATAGTATATAATATATAGTATATATTATATATATTTAAATTATATAGATATAACTATGTATTTATACATTACAGAAAGATTTACATATGTACATAATATAATTTTTCCTGATGCATATCTTAATAGTTTCATGTGTATTTTCTAAGAATGTGAATTTTCTTTTCTTAGGAGTTATGTCCAATATTTATCATCAATGCAATAATTTTAAATCAAATCTGTCATTCCTTTTCCAATTTTGTCAATTTTTCCAATAATGAATTTAAGAGTTTTTTCCACCCTTCAACCAAGGATCATGTTTTGTCCATAGTTGTCTTGTTCCTTAGTTCCCTCCAATCTGGAAGGGTAACCCACTTTAGTATTACTGATTTTTCTCATTTTTAGCTTCATAACCTTGGCATTTTTTAAGAACACAGTCCAGTCATTTTATAAAGTGTTCCTTCTCTTGGGTCTGCCTGACATTTCCTCTTTTGGTTTATATTTCCTTTCAGTTTATATTTTCTTTCAGAAATAGTATGTAGATGATGCTATATCCTTCTTAAGGAACCACATTTGGAGTCATGCTATACCCGTCAGCACCTTGTTTATGAGATCTCTTTCAATCATCTACTTAGAATTTTGTTCTGTTTTCCACTGACTGGTTACTGGTTTTCCCTTTGCAACTAGTAAGTAATCTGTGAGGGGTCATATCAATATCATGTATTTATCCTGATTTTCATCAATCTTTTCTCTATAAATTTAGTATTCATTTATGAGAATCTTCACTCTGAAGATAAGCAAAATGGCATTTTTTTTCAACTCTACTATATCTTCAACAAGTATAGAGTTAATACTCTGAAAATTAAAAAACCTTCTCTTCTCTCCCATTTTTCTATTTGTCTGGCTAGCTACCTAGCTATTTGTTATCAGTGTGAGCCCATAAACTACTACTGTTTTCCAATAAGCTATAATTCCTTATTTTCCTTAATTATATTACTCATTTTTAATGCCAAATATTCCTAATTTTTTATTTAACAATAGGTAAATAATTATAATCACACTGTACATTTATGGGTCATTCCATGCTTTCATATCATTTTCATATAACTTAATTTGCTCTTTCACAAAAGTTGTAAAATCCAGAGGGACAAGGGATTAAAATCATGAAAGTATTTCAGAGCAAACAACTTTTAGGTTCTAAATTAGAAACAAATTTCTTAGGATTGGATATTGATTGATTTTTGACTGGTCACAAGAAAGAGAAGCAAGGGGGGAAAAAGTGTAGCAGCATTCGAACCTCTTTGCAAAGTGGATATTTATATTTGCTTAAATAATTTTTGGAAAGCTCTCCATCTTTGTAAAAAAAAAAATCAATGCGTACATAACTACTAAGTAAAAAATTATATTTGTATCATATCATTCCAAATTTTTAATTATTTGAATTTTAAAAGTATGATCATTTGTATATAAATATGAATTTAGAAGATTTCTTTGTGAAAATCAACAAAGCAGTTATAAGAAATAAGGTAAGTCATATTCTTTGCCTTAAATACTTTTTTGCAATTCCTCAGTCCAATTATATAATGAGTAATGAATTCTGGGCTAGCTTTGTTTTCAAAAATTTTTAAGGTTCTTTGGGGGGAAAATCAAATATTTTAAATTCAAATAGATAGTGTATTTATGGAGTCTTCTCAAATTTGAATAAATTAGATTTGTTAGCAGTACCGAAGTATTGATTCACGGCTTTAGTTAATTGGCAGCCAACGGAAAGTGGATCACTATAATGATACCTACAAGTTGTCATAAAATTATGAAAGTTATATAATAAATGCATATATGTCCAAAATTATAAAAGCATGGACCTAAATAAATTAAACAGAGGATTGCTAACCAATACCTATGTCTGCAAAGGAGGTTAAATTTCCATGGTGGTCAATCCCAAGAAGAATGCTGTTCTCTCTCCGTTGTATTGAATACATTTGGTGCAGTTTAGAGATAGGAAGTCGGTGATAAATAAACTTCTGCTTTGGTAACGTTTACACAATATTGTATAGTGTTGCTGTACCATTTTAGTCAGTTTCAAGTCTCTCAGTTCCATTTGAAAGGCAGGTCCTTAGCACAGTGTGAAAAGGAGCCATGATAGCTCATTCACCTACTGGGGAGAGTTTACATTGATCTTTTCATGATCTATACTTTCTACTTGTTCACAAAGATTCTTACTGAAATTGTCACACACTGAACATTCCCAGTGTCACAGACTGTAATGTTGGAAACAAAAGGATTATGACCTCTTTCAGCAGGCTTCCTGCTAGATCGGAGCAGGAAGGGGAGGTGGATTATACAGAGAAAAGACCTTGTTTGAAACATTAATCTTTGGTAATTAGTAATTGAGGAAGGAAATAGAACCAATACATGAAAGTTAAATTAGCTTCTGCAAAAACAAGTGATGTCTAAAGCTGATTGAGTCAGACAATTTATCTTCTAAAATTAAATAACTAAAATTGTAAAAAGGAAAATTCTAACCATTATTTGTTAACTTCATAGGAAACCATCTGAATCAAAAGACTCGGAGAAGCTCTTTATATCACAAATGTTCCTGTGGCATGTGTTTTATTTTATTGTATTTTTATTGTATTTCATTGTATTATAAGCCAATGTTTATTTTTCAGCAAGAAACAGCTATTAAAATTAATATTTCTTCAGATGCCAGGAGAACAGAAAAGTAAAGGTATCTGGGCTCAGATTATTGTATTTCAAAGGTATTTTACAGGGCTTCCCTGGTGGTTCAGAAAGTAAAGAATCTGCCTGCAATGCAGGAGACCCAGGTTTGAACCCTGGGTTGGGAAGATCCCCTGGAGAAGGAAATGGCGACCCACTCTAATATTCTTGCCTGGAAAATTCCATGGACAGACGAGCCTGGCAGGCTCCATGGGGGTCACAAAAAGTCAGACACGACTGAGTGACTAACACACACTTTCTTAAAGGTTTAGGATTAACTTCCCTTCCTTGTTCTCAATGCTGTCTCTTTTCAGCATGTCTGAAAAACATGTCTCCATACATCACAAATAAGCCATATTTACTGCCCTCATCTTTTACTTTTTGTCTGTTTTGTAAGCATGTATCTGGGTTTGGGAAAGAGTACAACTGAACCTTCTAACCTGAATAACAATAGCTACCAATAGGCTCTCATTAAAAATAATCTCTTCAAAATGTGAAATTTCGGTGCTGAAAAAGATAAACCACTAGCTGCTAAATTTGCAATTCAAAAAAAGTAAATTCAAGATGTGTCAGATTTAACAAAGTCCCTACTGGGAGACCAATTTCAGAGATAAAAGATAAAAGGCCAGCAATCCACTTTACCCCCAGCAGTTCAATGAAAGTTGTGTGACTCCCATTGCTTCATCAGGTAACTACAAAGTAGTTTTCTCCCAGGGAATTCTGTCATTTTGTGGATTCTACAATATCTGACTGTGGAATGGGAAAGGCCTGTTTGAATATGATAAATTATATCTAGAACTCCCTATGTTCAGTTCTAATACATAACCACTGACAAACTATAACTAGTAATACCTAAACTCAAACATTCATAGACCAAGCATTCTGCAAAGTGCTTGGGAATTTGCATTACTTGTATAAATTTGCCACTTTCTCTTCAATTTTTGCCTGATTCTCCTTTCTCATTACTTGTTTCAACTTATAACCTGATTATCAGAGTCCTTCAATTTTTTTTGATCTGTGTATGTTTAAGATTCTGAACCACATTATAATAAGCAAAACTAAATGTCCTTCCAGTGATTTTTCAGGCAATCAAGAATTATCTTTGCCGATCATCTTAATTATTCAATTGTCAGTCAGGCATTTCAATGATTGCTTAGTGAACTTTTTTCTTATAGGTAGGATTCTGAAATTTGTACTAAAGGATTCATTAAAATCGTGGGCCAGAATGCACTCATTCCTTTTGATCAAATGAGTTCTATGCCTAAACAACAAATGTAATGTCCAAAGTTTGCATCCTTGGAGATAGTCTAGGAGACAGATGGAAAAGTTGTAAACAGACCTGTGAATTGCTTTGCTGAACACAGATTTGCTTTGAAGATTTCATTGAATCTTTTTGACTGGTAAGCCACTCATGACACAAGAAAGCAAGTTTACCATGCAAACCTTAACCAGATACTAGCTACAGTGGAGAAACCTCAACAAATTTAGATGTGCAGTTCAGATAATTCCCTTCAAAGTTCAGATAATTGCCTAAAGCTTATTTAAACCTATAGAGAGACTAGCCATTTCTTCACCCCATCTCTTTGTTTCTTCTTTCTTCCATAATCCTCCCTACCCCCACTCTGATCTTTTGGTCATTCTCCAGATCACACTACTTTAAACTTTCTTATTTTATTCCGATTTTCCACCTCTCTTTTGATAAGACCTCACTGCACTGGCAAGTTTCTTAAGTCAGAATGTAATGGATTTCATTGTCATGCATCTCTTGTGTATCCAGTGTATTCAAAAGTCAGATCTTTGGAAACTTCATTAGTCTATTTCTAGAAAAAAAAGCTTTAAAAAAAAAGATTCTAATGGAAAGTTGTGATTCAAGCACCTACCTTCCAAATGTTGCTATGAAAACAAAAATATATTGACTGGCCAATGGAAACATTCACGACTACCTGTAAATCTAAGACATTTGTCTTGCCACTGTTTCAAAATGTCAAATGAGTAACTGTGAATAATGTTTAGGATTCACATTCAAATAATTCACATTCGAATACAATATTCCTCACATTTAACCTCCTTAAATATCTTACAATTGGTTTTGGAAGAGGGGGGCAAAAAACTCTTTGATCTTTATGTTCGAAAACAGCCACCGAGCCCTTGGAAAACAAGATAAGAGTCTTACCCTTCCGATAAAAGGAAACACATTTTAATCAGACTCCGTCACTCTCTGTCTTGATAAAACATAGTTGTACTGTTCTCCTAAAGAATCAGCAAAGGTCCTGGGATTTGGATTCCGATAGTGCAGTCTGTTTGACAATCAGCAAACTGCTTCCCATTAAACCTGTAAGGGCAGTTATATGTGAATATTATTCATTCACATTATTCACATTCATTAAGTAAATATTGATTGAGGATCAATTAAATACAAATCAAATGCTCTTCAAAGACTTTTACCCCTATAATAGGGATAAAGCATTTTCAGAAACAATTATAATGCAAAATGGAAAGAGGGACATATCCTAAGACAGGGACAGAATGAGAGCCAGGAGCATACACAGAAGCAAAGATCACATCTAGTAGAGAAAATCTCTCAGAAGAGGTGCATTGAAGCTGGATTTTGAATGAATGGGTAGGATTTAAATATCTAGGAGTGTCTAGGGAGAAAAATGCTATAAACTAAGTCACCAGCACTGCCAATATGAACTGAAGAGTACCACGCAGGCTAAAATCAAGTAATTTAGGTTAATTGGTACACAGAGTAGGGATGGAAAGAAGACAGCGAAACATTATATTGGTTGTGAATAAGTTGTGATGGATCTCTGAGTTTGTGGGTGGAAGAGCTTTAGTCTCAGGCTCAAAAGTTTGAAGTGATTCAGTAGGCAATATGGAGCCATTAAAATTTATCAGAGTACAGTGATTTTCAATCAATTTTCAATAGATGAGGAAAGGATTTTTTTAAAACCAAAAGTTAAAAAGTTGACTATCCATGTGTAAAAAGATGAATTTAAATCATTATGTCACTCCATACTCAAAAGTTAGCTCAAAGTGGATTGCAGACCTATATGTAAGAATCTATAAACTTTCTAGAAGAAAACAGTAGAAAATTTTCATAACCTTAGGTTAGGCAAAGAATTTTTAGATAGGACACAAAATATATGATGCCTAAATGAAAAATATTGTAGTTGGACATAATTAAAACTTTATAATTTAAAGTTGAAAACACTAGTAGGAAAGTATAAAGACAAGACACGGATTGGGAGAAAACATTTGCAAATCATCACTTCAATAAGGGACTCATATACAGAGCAAATAATGTGCATTTACAACTCAGTAATAATGCAACTCATTTTTTTAAGGGGGTGGAGATTTGGATAAACATTTCACCAAAGAGGATACACTGATGGCTAATAATCACAAGTAAAGATACTCAACCTCATTAGTTATTAGAGAAAAGGAAATTAGAACCACAAGACACAGCTTCACACCTACTAGAATGATGTAATTTAAAAAAACTGTAATAAGCAATGATGAAGATGTAAAGAAACTGAAACTCTTATCACACTACTGTAGGGGATGCAAGATGGGGAAACCACTTCAGAAAATAGTTTGACGGTTCCTCAAAAAACATAGAGTTCCTATATGATCCAGCAATTTCAATTCATAGTATATATTCAAAAGAAAAGAAAACATAAGCCTACCCAAAATGTTGTAAATATATTTTCATAGCAGGCTTATTACAACAGCCCTAAACAAGAAACAATCCAGACATCTATTGACTACTGAATAAACAAAATGTGGTGTATCTGTACAATGAAATAATATTAACTACTGATAAATTCTACCACATAACTAAATTTTTAAAATATTATGCTAAGTGAAAGAAGCCAGACTGAAATGATCATATATTGTAAAATTCCACTTATATAAAATGTGCAGAAAAGGCAAATCTATAGAGACAGAATATAGATTAGTATTTGCCAGAGGCTGCAGAGAGAGAATAAAGATTGAATATAAACATGCATAGAGGGTTTCTAGGCATTAAAGAAATGTTCTACTACTGAATTTGATGATTATTGTACAACTTCATAAATTACTGAAAATTATCAAATTCTATGTTTAAAACAGGTGAATTTTATTCTGTGCATTATACTTCAGTAAATCTGCTTTTAAAAGTATATGAGAGAAATAGGTAACACAGGTAGAGCTGTATTCTAGGAAATTAATCTGGCAGTATATTTGCAGCACTGATGGAAGCTGGACCATAAAGAAGGCTGAGTGCCAAAGAACTGATGCTTTCAAACTATGGTGCTGGAGAAGACTCTTGAGATTCCCTTGGAAAGCAAGGAGATCAAACCAGTTAATCCTAAAGGAAATCAACCCTGAATGTTCACTGGAAGGACTGATGCTGAAGCTGAAGATCCAATACTTTGGCTACCTGATGCGAAGAGCTGGCTCATTGGTAAAGACCCTGATGCTGTGAAAGACTGAGGGCAGGAGGAGAAGGAGGTGACAGCAGATGAGATGGTTGGATGGCATCACCAACTCAGTGGACGTGAGTTTGAGCAAACTCTAGGACACAATGAAAGACAGGTAAGTCTGACATACTGCAGTCCATGGGGTCGTAAAGAGGCAGACACGACTTAGTGACTGAACAACTACAATATTTGTAGCACTGATGGGAGTAGGAAAAAGTCAGGTGGAGAGAGCTCTATGAGAAATCTCTCACAACTGTCCAAGTAGGAGAAGTGGAGATCTGAACTAGGAGAGGAGCAATAGGAACAAAAAGGAAGGTCTAATAGGAAACATTGTCCAAGAAAGTAGAATTGGGAAGACATCACAAAGAACTGAATGAGTATGGTATGAGAGTAGAAGATCTTGGAATAATCTGTCCCTTGAGGAGGGAAGAAACAGAAAAGAATTATGTATTCAGTGTTTTTAATGTTTTATAAGCTCCCCCTTGCTCCATGAAAGTGTTGCTAGCTAAATAATAACTCTTTAATATCTAACCTGCTTCATATTTCCCTTACAATACCTAATCTTTATTCCAAATGAAATATTGAATGAGATATACACTAAATTATTATTTTCTGGGGGATAGAGGTTAACAGTAGGTAGATTGAGGAGTATTCTTTATCATACTTTTATATAATTTATTTTCAGCAAACATGGATTATTTGTATAGCTAAATATTATTTTTAACTATTTTATATTGACCTATTGCTATGTAGCCAGAAAAAGATAATGTTGGATATACCAAGGAAATGCTTAAATGTCTTTGCAATCTTTGTTGAGGCATACTTACCTTTTTTTCTATCTCAGGGCAAAAATATTTCCTTCCGTGGAAGAGTTCAGTCAAAAAACCTTGTTCATGGAATTGTTTGTGAGGAAGGCTTTGTCATCATTACTGAAAAAAAAAACAAAATCATAATCCCTTCTCAGAGGGTCAGAATGCAGACAGTTCCCCTGGTCACGTCTGCAGGTCTGGAATTCTGGAATACTCTAGTCTTTTTATTTTTTCTTCAGAATCCTATAGATGAGTTCTAAAGTCATGCATGCTTGTGCTAGAGTCTTAGATTTAGCACTTTTGACAATTTATTCATTCAGTCTCTGTTTTTCTCATCAGTAAACAGTGGTTAATAATACTTGTTCTCCTGAGTTGTGGTCAGAACTGCAGGTGATTGAAGTGTTGGGCTTGTAGGAAATGCTTAATAAATATCAGTTTTTAAAATCACACACTGAAGTATGTTCTTTAGTTAGTAATATTGAGAGTATGTGACTTTGCTGAGACAAAACAAGGACAAATTTCCTGACCAAGATCAACAATTGAGTTGGAGGTATTTCTTCCTTTTCCATTAGTATTTTCCTACCCTCTCTGTGCCCTTTTAAAGCCAAAAAAATAAAAGCCCCAGTATAGGTGGCAATATCAGATTTGATTTCACCCAGTAAGGGTTCCCACTCAGGAAAAGGAAAATGGATTGTGGGTACATATTTCCATTCCCAAAATACATGCTTACTTTTTAAAAAACTTTGTCATTTCAATGTTTTAATGTAATAAATGCACGTGTTCAAGTTCCGTGGTGGTGGTATTAGAAAAAGACATGAACTTTGATGTCTCGTGGGTCTAGATTTGACTTTTGACTCTAATAACTAATAGTATGACCGTGGGCAAGATACAGGAATCTACACTCCTCTGTTTTCTTATCTGTAAGATGGAAATGATAATGCCTACCTTTTTGGGGTGTTGGCAGCATCGAATACATGAGGACATTTTATAAAGTTCTGAACACAAAGTCTAACAGTCAAATATCTTCAATACATATTATTTCTTTCCTCTTCCTTATCATTCCCTTCCCCTTAAGTAATAATAATAATAATAAGGGTTCTTTTGGAAAGAGAATAGTTCAAAACATAGCATTCTACATCTTTCTATTAACATTTTAAGCTTAAAATATTATGAATTTCTTACAATGTGTATTTAACATTCTGAAGATGAAGACAACGACATAATTTTCTTTCTTTCTCTGCCTTTCAACCAGTGTTGCCTTTTGTTCTCACCTCCTGCTTATGTAATTATGTGAATTATTCCTAAATAATCTTCTAGAGAAGAAAGCTTTGGCCAATCTGCTTTAACAGAATGGTGATGGGAGCAGGGCATAGGGGAAAAAAAATTGCTTTCTATCACTCAGTAGGGTTAGAAACCTGGATTAATTTCTCTGCAATAGCTCCTTACCACATAACAAAATACTCTTTCTCTTGTCAACCTTCCTTTTTGTGCAATCAATTTTTTGACATCAGGGATAACCTCTAATTCAATCTCTTACCCTCTGTGACACAAAGTAGATACACAGAAGCCTTTGGAAAAAGCAGTTGAGGGTAGTGGTTAATAACCCTAATTTTTTATTTTTTTGTGTGTTCGGGATAACTTCTAATTCATCCTCTTATACTCAGTTCCACAAAGTAGATATATGAAAACCTTTAGAAAAAGCAGTTGAGGGTAATGCTTAATAGCCCTAACTTTTGAAGTCAGAGTGATGTGGGTTCAAATTCTCCCCCTTTTATCTACTGCTAACAAGTAATCTTAGGAAAATCACTTAACTTCTCTAAGACTTATTTATTACACATATTAAAAATGGAAATAACATTATCAAACTCAAGTGATTATTGTAAGGATTAAATGGAAAATAATTTTCTCTAGGCTGAATAAGGATGAGAAGGGACACATTTTTAGATAGGAGATCTTAGAAAGTATGGAGAACATTTGACTTTTTCTATATCTTTATAAATTAAGACTTTGCTGTTCTTGAACTTCTGTCATTTCCTGGAGGCCTAGTCAATTTCTTTCTTGTCTTGGGTGCTCACTGCCTAGACCTACCTCTTCAGATGTCTTCAAATTTTTTTTCTACTTCCTTTCAAAAATGTCTTTATCTTAAATCTCATCCTCTGCCTTTAAATTTAAAGGAACAGTTCATTTGTACTAATGGAAAGTAGACAAAACCACACCTTTAATGTCTAGCTGAGAAGCAAGACAATGCTCATTTCCACATAGTTCAAGTGGAGAGCTTTGCTGCAGGGGGTCTAAAAAATCACTGTTGAGCCAAGAAACGTATTTTTGGTCAGCTCAGTTCTTTTAGGAAATCTTGAAAAGACTGAAGCTGACATAACGAAGTTTATCACACTGCACACAGAAGAAAGAAAAGAGCAATGTTGAGACAAAAGATGAATGGTTGTTAATTAGGGGGCTGTATGATATGTAACAAAGTACAAGTCAATTATCTGCATTCAGTCCCTTCAGTTGGAAAATGGAGATAGTGCTTACTGACTGAAAAGTTGTCAGAGGTAAATATTATTTTTATAAAGTGGCTGGTATATAGTAGGTAGCTGATAAATATAAGAAATATTAATGTTCTATATTTCTAGATACTAGCATGCATTTTAAAAATATATAACAGCCTTCCTGGAAAATAATAGGATAAACACATGGTAAGCCAAATGGATATCTCTATTCCTTGCTCCTGGCAACAGTGGGGTGCTTATTAGGCAGACATTTTAAATTTCATTTAGAAAGAAAAAAAAAGTTTTTATGCTTTAATAGAAATCTCAGAAACAAAAGATGGTTCTAGAAAAGAGCTGGCAAGCAGGGAAAGGAAAATCAAGGACTTTAAAGCAAACAAGAGAAGACCTAATCAACATGTGGGCTTTGACAAAAGAGACCTAAGAGGAGATATGGTTTAAGAGACTGTTGGGCAAGAAGTAAAAAGGTTTGGTGACAGTCTGGATAAGAAGGAAGAAGGGGATGCTGTGTGTTTAAAAGATATGGGTGATAACAAAGTCCCCAGTCAGGATAGAGAAGCTGAGCAAGTGATTCTTTAGAATGAAAATAAATTTGATCTACACCAAGCTAATTGTATTTATCCAATGCATCTCAATGCTGCTCAAATGAAAAGAGCACAAATCTGGGGAGAGAGGAGAAAAAATGTACAATTTGCATGTGATTGGTAGGAAAAAATTACAGTAGAGTATTCAGATTTGACTTAATAGTAGTTATATAATGTTTGATTTCAATAATGGATTAATTAGTCTAATTTTCTCTCTATACTAATTGTAATTTTTTTAAAAACAGATATTATTTTCTTTACCTCTTCACTGATTGTTAATGTTGTCTTGGAAAAGCCAGGAATGTGGGAGGAATTTGTGGCAAATGAAGACAAAGATTGACTCCTAGAGTTTCATGTAGTCTTCAATATGCATTGTCTCACATTTTAAAATCCTAAATAATCTCAATTCAGCTAAGGGTTAAGTCAACTTACAACAGTAAAGAAAATATTCTCAATATGAATTTATTTCCTTTGAATAGCCAAGGAAAGGTTAAAACTTTTTATTTCTTTCTAGAAAATAATAGTGGATTTACAAATGGCTAAGATATCATAAGATATTTGCTTGCTGAAATTTTTTTCTATTTAAATAGCAAGAACATTTCAAAGGGAAAAGCATTAGATTAGAGAAGGGTAGAAGATCCAATCTTGGATTGGATTCCAAACTTATGCAAAGTTTTCAGCCTTTATGAAAGGTAATACAAAAGTCAATTAAATATCAGTTTATCACTCTACAAACATTAAAAATTTGCTCAACTCTTTTGTTTACACAATTGAAAGTGTTTGATTTTGCTATTCACTCCCATCCCATATATGTGCATTTAATTATTAATTGTTCTAAATTTCACTGACCTACTGGCTGGTAGTCAGAACCTTGGTATGCAACCCAAAAGAACATAGTGTAGTACCTATTGATTGGCAAGTTATATGACTTATCTTTATTTGTGTTTTCTCATCTTGATTGAACTTGTCCTTAAAGTCTCTACAGGGCTGATTAGGGGTGGGGAAAGGAAAAGAAAAAGAAAAGGAATTAGATAAATGTGTAAGCTGAAGAAATGCTTCAAACTCCATTGTGATGTCATTATTCCTAGCCTTGATGGGATAAAAATATTATCTTAATCCACTAACAACTAATTTTTGGTAAATAAATGTCTAATATATTGCTAGTCTCCTTTGTTAAGGAAAAGAGAAAAAAAGAAGGCATAGTAGGATATCAGCAAGACAAAGATCAAAACCCAGAAACATAGAGCACTAAATACATTATCTAACCTGCTTGTAAAGGTTATCAAGAGCATACCAAAGATTAAAAGCAGAAGAATTTAACTCTTTAGTCAGGCATCATGCAATGTACTTGGAAAATATAACTGAATGGAGAGAAACAAGTAGTGTTAACAGCCTTTACCTGTAAAAGCCCAGGATGAATTCTGGTTTGGATGGAATTTATTGCTGTTCCTTTTATATTTTGATCAACCCTTATCTTTATCACCCATGTTATTTGATGTGGTCTGCTGCTAGAATCCCAGTCCAGCTTTCTCCTGAGGTTGAAACCCAGCATCAAAGGATTCATTGGCTATGTTCCCTGTATGCTATAAGAAATTCTGTTCATTTTCTTTGGAGATAAATGCAGAGAGTGTGAAGAGGATATCCGTATGTGTGACTTAGGGAAAGTGTTATTGAAAGACTGAGAAAGTTTGTACCTTAGATGGAAAGTGATAGAATGTGAACTCCACCTTTCTTATCTCTAGGTTCCTTCTAAAAGATTTTTCACCCTAACCCACATGAAAGGTGTGTGTGTGTGTGTGTGTGTGTGTGTGTGTGTGTGTAATAAGTTTCTAGGGTTTAGAAATATTCTGCATAATGTCCTTGGAGCAGGAAGTTAATCACCACTCCCGTCTTTCCCTGAAGAATTCAAGCAACTCCTCCCCAGGAGGTAAATGCCCAAATTCCTTCTAATGTGATCTGGAGATATGGCAGGCATGGTGGCCCAACTCCATTTCTAATTAGGTGGGTGGCTTTGGCAAATTCTAGACCTCTCTCAAGGGCAGAATCTGCTAGGTAAAAGGAAGGTATGCTACCTGCCTCCTTAGTACTTGCCGAGGCATTTTTTCCTTCACTCCTCCCCCCAGCTCCATTGAAGTATAATTGACAAACAAAAGCATATACATTTAAAAGATATGGCAATTTGATATACATACATATTGTAAAATGATTGTCACAGTAAAATTAGTTAACACATCAGTCACCTCACATACATTTTTTTTTCCTTTTGTGATGAGTACATTTAAGATCTACTCTTTTAGTCAATTTCCAGTATACAGTGGTATTGTTAACTATAATCACCATGTCAAATGTTAAATTCCCAGAACTTCTTCATCTTATAACTGGAAGTCTGTATCCTTTGACTAATACCTCCATTGCCCTCACCACTGAGTCCCTGGCAACCATCATTCTAATCTCTGTTTTTATGAGTTCAACTTTTCTAGATAACACATGAAAGTGAGATCATATAGTATCTTTCTTTGACTTATTTTTTTTAGCATAACGTCATCAATGTTCATCCCCATGTTGTCACAAAGGTCAAATTTCCTTTTTTAAATAGTTGAATAATATTCTGTTGTATATATATATATAGTGTGTGTGTGTGTGTGTGTGTGTGTGTGTATATATCTTATCTTCTCTATCCATTCATCCCTAATGGACATTAAGACTGTTTCTATACCTTGGCTATTGTAAACAATGCCGAAATGAACCTGGGAATGCAGATATCTCTTAGAGATAATGTTTTCATTTTCTTTGGATATATTCCCAGAAGTGAGATGGCTGGATTATATGGTAATTCTATTTTTAAATTTATTGAGGAAACTTCATCCTGTAATGGCTGTATCTATTTACATTCCCATCAAGAGTGCATGAGCATTCCCTTTTCTCCACACTGTCACCAACACTTATCCCTTGGTTTTTCTTTTGTCTTTTTCATAATAGCCATCCTGACAGGTATGAGGTAATATCTCATTGTGGTTTTGATTCCCATTTGTCTGATGATTAGTGATGTTGAGCATCTTTTCATATAGACCATTTGTATGTCTTCTTTGGAAAAATGTCTAGTCAGGTCCTTTGCCCATTTTTAAATTATTTATTTACTTACTTAACTGGCTGTTACTGTTGAGTTGTATGAGTTCTCTAACCATTTTAGATATTAACCCTTTATCAGATGTGCGTTTTGCAAGTATTTTCTCCCATTCCATAGGTTGCCTCTTCTCTTTGTTGGCTTTCTTTGTTGTGCAGTAGCATTTTAGTTTGATATACTTCATTTGTTTGTTTTTGTTGCTTGTGAGGCATTTAAACTTCTGGGCAATATGACTGGTACAGAGCAAGCAGAAAATACAGGGTAGCCATTTCTCCTGATTATTTTTGCTTGCTCACTTTTATTTTTTTACACTCAGCTACCTGAAAAGCTCTTCAATTCATTCACACTGTTTTGCAGTTTCTAACTAAGAATAAGACAGAAGGATAATTTTAGAAATGTATACTCTCAATGAATGAAATTTTTAAATTTCTCAGTACCAAAATTTCAAAACTAAATAAATAAGATCCCATTGACTGAGTGAAAAACAATGGACTATCACAAAGCACTCAGCCTGAACCTTCCTTTTTCCTCTCCTGCCTGGCTTACCTCTTTGAGTGTGGGCTGATGGAATAGCTCCCAAACTGGCCTCCTTTCTTTGGTATAATCCTCTCTAATCCATCCTGGCTACTGTCAGTAATCTTTTGAAATGTGGATTTAATCCTGTCATTCCCAAGCCCTCCCTTAAAATTTTCTGTCCTACCAATTTCCTTCAGCTTTAAATTCAACCTCCTAACCCTGGCATCCAAGGCTCTTGGCCTCAGCACTTTGCTCATGCCAGCCTTCTTTCTCCAAAGCCTCCTTTCTCCCTGTCTTTTCCCATCCCCCACAAATTCCAAACCATTTTGCTTAGCCCCTTTCAGTTTTTCAGATACATTAGCCTTTCTCTGATTGCTGGACCTTTTCAATGTTTTCCTCCACCTTCTTTATTGTTTAGTCGCTCAGTCATGTCTGACTCTTTGCGACCCCATGGACTGTATCCCACCAGGCTCCTCTCTCTATGGGATTTCCCAAGCAAGAATACTGGAGTGGGTTGCAGTTTCCTCCTCCAGGGGATCTTCCTGATCCAGGACTCAAACTTGAGTCTCCTGCATTGGCAGGCAGATTCTTTACCAATGAGCCACTAGGGAAGCCCCTATTATCAAGTCAATTCTATCCTTACCAAGTTGTTTAAGACTCCACCTCCCCTGTGCAGCCTTCCCTGACATCTTCCTCCATCTCAGATTGAGTCAGGTCATCCACCTCAGAGCTCTCATAGCATCTACTGATTTTCATCTTATTTTGTAAGAAACCATGTTACTCTTTCTAGCAGGAGAACACCTTGAGGGCAGCAATTACAATCTTTTTAATCCCTGGGCATTGTGCAAATGATGTTCAACAAATACTTGCCAGGTAGCATAATTAAGGATAACTACACTTTATAGAGTGCAGAGGAGCCTGGTGGGCTATAGTCCATGTGGTCACAAAGAGTCGGACACAACTGAAGCGACTTAGTACATGCACACATAATTTATAGAGTGCTTATTAGATGTCAGGAACTGTGTGTGAATTTTCTTTTTTTTTTTTTTTTTTGGTTTTGAACCTTTAATGAGAAAAAAAAATATATAATATCGAGCTCAAAAACACTGTGTGTGGTGTGTCACTGGGTCAAGGGTTAGGGATACACAGGATAGGACTAACAAACAAGATAACGTGTAAACAAAGATTCACACAACCAGAGTGAAAAACCGGCGCCTGGCAGTTTATGTCTCAGTTTCCTCATCACTCAGCAGCATATTGGGGATCCCACGGCTAATGGGGAACAGACGTCCCGACTCTGGGCATTGCAGGGTGCCCTCCAAGACCTCCACCTCCAGCAGCACGTGGTGCATCTTTCTCAGAAATTCCTCGTTATGCTCATATCCCTGAATCGGCTCTTTAGGCACCTCGATGAGATGCAGTGTGTCCGCAGCCTCCAGAAGCGCCGCCCACTCCACTTTGGGTATCATACGCGCTATGAAGTCGGGGTTGAACTCCACAGGGTTGATGCGGACCTCCGTGGCCTGGAGACGCAGGGGGAAGCCACGGGGCCCCACCCCCCGCACGTGCGAGCTCTAATTTTCTTATTTAATATTTTCAAAAACTTTCAAAGGAGCATACTATTATCCCCATTTGATGAGTGAGGAAATTTTTATAAACTAGGAAGAAAGGGGAAGAGTAGAATTCTGTTGAGTCTGAATATATTTTCTATAAAATATTGCAAATTAGAATACTTTGGATATGCTATAATAAATTATTTCCTGGAATATATCAAGCGAAATGCTGCCTCAGCTGTTGCAAATGGCTAATGTTGAATACCTGTCAGGGAAAGAGCTTAGTCTTCATCTTGAATTTAAAAGGTTGGGAGTAAAGAGAGTGGGTGGAATAGAAGTTTACAAAGGGAATACTTCACCCCAGGAGCTGAAGATGAAAGTGTTTAGGATCAAACCAGAAGGAAGAACTATGAGGTGAATCCTCAACTGTAATTTTTCTAGTTCTTTTTAGGATCATACGCACTGTGAAATCAAAAGGGTTTCTCTTCCCATTTGCTCCCATATTATTCCCAAATTCCCTTTTCTACTCATTGACTGAATAGAGATGTTTGAGATGTTGGCCAAAGGCATCATGGAAATGTACTGATATTAGAATTAGTTTTGCTGGTAAAGTACTCAGATTAAGGAATATGGTCTCTTTTGAGGGCCATGTCATTTGCCATGTCAATATCACATTCTGAGCCATGAATAGCACAGAGGTCAAATTTTTCTGATGAGCACAATCCATAGTTGCATAATACAGGATGTGTCAGTGACCAGTCATGGACATCACTGTCTGTTTCCCCAGGTCCCATCAATCAAAGTAGGACGGGTAACACAACCAAAACATTTACACTGTTATTTGTGTCTTACTAAGTTTAGTTTTGGATCACAAATTTTAGCACCTCAGCCCTCATGGTTTTAAAACAGACACCGAGAAAATATTCAAGCAAGTTAGCATTTTGCTGACAGCTGGAAAGCCATGGGTACTTACTTCCTGCTTTAATTTTTTCAGCTACTTAAAATTTGTTACTATGATAGGTTTGTAGTGAATGATACCTCCTTGGTTATTTGTGAAGAAAAAAACCTCTAAAACTGTGTAATGTGGTCATTCTTATCACGGCAGTAAGTGACTTACCGACAACTGGAAGAAAAAATTTTCAAGTGATGATTTTTCTAGTCTTTTTTTTTTTTTTTCCCAAAGGTACACCATGTGGCTTCTGGGATCTCAGTTCCCCAACCATATTGAACTCAGGCCCTCGGCAGTGAAAGTGTGGAGTACTAGCCACGGGAATGCCAGGGAATTCCTGATTTCTCTAGGTTTTAAATTCAAGTCAGCTATTGAGCCTCTGTCATTTATAAGGCATATATTGTATTAATTTTATATTTTTAAATTTATATCTAACTTAATGTGAATGATAGTTGTCATTCATTCTTGGGCCAGCTTTGCATTGGTCTCTTCATAAATTTTGTTGCATTTTATCCTCACAGTAATTCTCACAAGGTAAGACCACCCTATTTTACAGGTGAGTTTATGATGCTGTGAAGTTAGGATACTTGCCTAAATTCACATAGTAAGGGGATCAGTGTTTATTTTCCCCTAAAGCCTGTATTCCTCACATTAAAGAAACAATAAAGAGGAGCAGACGTGTAAGCAAAGCATTATGTCAGCTCAAGTGAGGGGACAGCCTTTCGATATGGGGATTCAATTAAGCTTTATAGAAGATGGATATTTGTGCAGTACTCATGAATATGGAAACGAGGTGATGCATGTATTTGAAATACAAGCAAAAGCAAAAGCTAGAGCAAAATTGAGAAATATCCAAAATATTCCTGGAGAACAGTGAAGGGTAAGACTAGTTGGATTAAAATAATAAGGTATATTCTGGAAAAAAAAATAGGGTCAATTGTCAAAGTCAAATTGAAGCTATATAGCCTTGTTTCATAGAGACTGAATCAGTAGCAAGTGTGGATAGATTAGAGTAGAAAGACTGGAAATATTTCAAATGATTGTAAGGGTGTTTGCTGTAAAACCTCATACGAAGTGTAATGGAAACACTGTTGTTTTCCTTTACTCACTACTCACACAATACTCTGTATTCCAAATGTGTGAGGAGTTTTCCCACACTAAGCTATTCTGCAACTCCAGCTGGGAGTCCTACAATCAGTTAGACACTGAAAATCCAGGTCGCTACCTATACTTCTGACTGACTGATGTGAATCAGAGATTTCCCATGACCGACTCCTTGGGTGGATTATTTTTCTAGGGTGGCTCACAGAACTCAGGAAAGCAGTTTACCTACTAGGTTATCAGTATGTTATAAAGGATCGTAAAGGGTAGGAATAAACAGCCAGATGAAGACATTCAAACGGTGAGGTCTCAAAGAGTCCCAAGGTAAGGAGCTTCTGTCCCTGTGGAGTTTGAGGACGTCACTCCCCCTGCATGTGGGTGGGTGTTTGTTCACCAATCCAGAAGCTCTCCAAACCCCTGGAGAGATAACAAGCCCCTGAGAAGAGTCAACACAGAATTGTCAGTAGAGATACATGTGCAGGATCTTTTTAAACAAAAAAGTATCATTATAATTGACCCTTAAACCATGAAGGAGTTAGGGACACAGAGTGTGTGAGGTCAAAAATATGTATAAATTTTGACTTTCCTAAAACTGAACTGCTAATAGCATACTGTTAACCAGAAGCCTTACCAGTAACACAGTCAGTTAACATGTTTCTTTATGTTATATGCATTACATACACTGTTTTTACAATAAAATAAGCTAGAGAAAGTAAAATGTTATTAAGAAAATCATAATGAAGAGAAAACTTATTTATAACACTGTACTGTATTTATATATATCATAAGTGTTATCTGTTTACAAGATATAGTGTCTGTCTGTACCTACATCAAATTGTTTTATATGAAAACAAAACACTCTAGATGTTATGCATATTACTAACACTAGACATAAAAAATAAAAAGATAATGTGAAAAAGTAATTCATATTTTTTACAGTTACAACAGTTCAGGCAATGATAATGAAGAAACTGCACTCTGATTGCTATATGGTACCTAGTGTAATTGATATAATTGCTTCAAAACAACCTTGCTTTTACATTATGAATGGTTGTAAGATTTTTGTGGTATGCATATTCATTCAGTCAGTCATTATATATGAACATTCAGTCATATATGAACATTCAGTCATGTTCATAATACAGTGTTTAAAACATTGCTACATTAAAAAAAAACACTTACCTATCATGATAGGCTGATACATAGTTTCTTCAATTACAAGGGAATGAACTTATTAAGGAATTGTACTCACAAAATATTCCTTTATTCATTCATTTACTTAGTTTTTCAAAAAACTTTGACTTTCTGGGCCCTTTAGTCAAACCAGACTATGTACGTTAATATAATTCTTTGAAAGCAAAGTTATAAAGTTGTAAGAAAACTAACACACTAATTTTATATTAAACATCACTTTATGTCTGTGTAAGGATAGACTATTATCTACATACACACATTCTTAATTTTTAAAACATTTCTAGGCCATGAAGTTGATCTACATGTTTTTTAAATTGTTGCAAATCTTCCAAAATTTTTCCCATATATTTATTCAAAAAAATCTGCATGTTATTGGACCTATACAGTTTAAAGCCATGTTGTTTAAGGATCAAATGTATTTGGCATTTGACAATACATAGATTTGAATATGGGGAAATGATAACATTAATAACAGAATTAGAGTGATTCCAAATAGTGAACTATTGACATTCTGAATTCATAGAATGGATAGTTAACTAAGGTCACTCAGTGATTGGATCTCCTGATACATACTCCTATGCTCAACTTTATTCTGCTTTTCTATCAATTTCTGATACCACCCTTACAAAAGAAAAAAAAGTTTATAAATCAGTCCCTGAGCTGGCATGTGGGCATGTTATAAACAGACAGTAGGAATTTTCCTTGATTTTTAGTGGATCACAGAGATGATCAATTGCTAAGAATTTTTCAGGAAAACACTGTTTGCATCCTGAATGAAATTTATATCTTACATTCGAACCAAATAGATACATACTGAACAGTGTTTTGAAAATGAGATCTCAAAGTTCAGATGAGTCTTTATTGTAGAAAAGATTAATAGAGCAAAGAAATGCAATGATTCAGGCTATATCTAACTCGTTTTAAGAGGACTGGCTGCTTGCTTCCTTGGTCTCTGGGAGGTTATGCTGTCATGTAAGAAGCTCTATTGCTTTGCTGGATACGTCACACGGAGAGCTATTGAGACTACAGGAAGATAAATAGGGGTTCATTTGAGCCTTGCTTTCCAATCATTCCCTTCAAAATGCAAAGGCGTCCCTGATGGCTCAGTGGTAACGAACCTGCCCGCCAATGCAGGAGACACAGGCTTGATCCCTGGGTCAGGAAGATCCTCTGGAGAAGGAAATTGCAACCCACTCCAGTATTGCTACCTGGGAAATTCCATGGACAGAGGAACCTGGAGGGCTTCAGTCTATGGTGTCCCAAAAGAGTCATACGTGAGTTAGCGACTTAAGGACAACATCCGGGTGCTCAGCTTGTGAGTGAAACCGTGCTAAATCCTCAAACCTGCCCAGCTACCAGCTGAATCTCACCAAGTAACCATGTATTGTATAATGAGCCAGCCAATTGAGCACTGCCCAATTTCCTGACCCACAAAATCAGGAAACATCATAGAATGGATGTCAGTTTAAGCCACCAAGTTTTGGGGTTGTTTGCTACACAGAAATATATAATCAGAACAAAGGAAGTGATTAATTCTGTCTGACTCAGAAAAGCGTCTTCAAATGAAGTGAAATCTGAATATGGTTTGTAAGGGTAAACAAGGGGATTACCTAGGCAACTAATGGAGAAAAAGCACTCCAGTTGATGGAAAATGTGAGAAAACTCAGAGGAATTTGAAAGAGTTTGGTATATTAGAACTTCTCGTATTTTGAATAGTAGAGAAAAGGAATAAATGGGGGTGAATGGGGATTAGGTTACATAAAACTATATTCTCCCCACCTCCCCCCAAACACTCACATGCTAATCTTTTTATATCAGACATATTTTTTTATAGGAAATGGTTAGGAGGGTGTTCCAATAATCCAAAGAAAGATTTAAGACCTAAGTACAGCAGTGAAAATAAAGATTAAGTAGTTTAAAACCTTGAATCATGTAAGAAATGGATTGAATGGATATAGAAGGAAGAATTAAGAAAAAGTATTGACTAAATCCGTACCCCCCACCCCCCCGCTTTTTTTTTTTTTTGGTTTGGTGATAGAATGGATGCCACCAATTGAAAAACTGAGGTAGAAAGAATAGCAATTTAGACATTTACATTCAAGTTTGGTTTTAGGTATATTGACTTTGAACTTCTGTGAGTCTTCAGGGTGGAGAGACACGTTCAGTCAGTAACTGGATGAAAAGATTCTATAGCTTAAGGGTAACTTTAATATACATACACACATACATAACATACATATATATGTATGTATATTTAGATATGTGCATATATTTTGAATACACACACACACACTAATGGTGGTTAAAACAGAATGCAAAGTTACAATTGCTCAAAGAAAGGAGGTGAAGTGATAATTGAGAATACAAACACGAGTGAAGCCCAGAAGGCAAGGTACAGAGAGAAAAAAAAATCTACATAATCCTAGAAGATCCAGTCAGTAAAATATGCTGTGTTGCAAACTAGATTGTTCACTTGAGTTGCTTAAAACTCACTTCGCCCACCCAATAATCGAGACTTTATTTCAGTGTGCATGAGATTGGGATGCTAATAATATCTAAATGTTATGTATATCTAAATAACTATGGATTTAGGTCTGGGGGTGGCAAGACTATAAATATATATAATTACATTTTTTTCTATATATGTATATTTTTTCTATACTGTTCACAGGCTCTTAAAATAGCCTTTTCACCAACATAATATGAAAAATGATATACTTGCCTTCACACTGGATTATCAAATTGCTTCTTTTCAATTCAGTATCACAAGCCAAAAGAAATACAAATAGTCAGACTTTATAAAGTAACTGCATGTTTCTAAAGTTAAGAAAACAAGTTAGAAAAGTATCCAATTAATGCATATGGCATTGAGAATTTTCACAAATTAAGTAGAAACTGAGAAAAGAACTTGAACTAAATTTTTCTTTATTAAGAACTATTTGTTACTGTCGTTCTCAATAAGAAGTGAATGTTTTCACTGAAACACCATTACTCATAAGCAATTTGCTTGAATCTCCATAATCTCTTTTGAGAAGAGACAATTCTAAGATGTGACTTGAATCCATATTTTTGTTTTAGAGGAGATATATGATTATTTTTACTCATGTTTCTGGGGATTAGGATTTGGGAAGAAAAAACTTCCACTTTATTTCTTATTTTTTTCTGAGACCTTCAATCTCCTTTAAACGGAATATGGTCAATTCCTAGTTGTGGAATAACCACAAGACAATTAGAAGTTAAATTGTTGAGCAGCCTGCATCTAATTGAAGTCTCTCCATTTTAACTATTTTATTTTTAGCATCTGAAGCAGTCTGTAGCTCTTCTAGGCTATAATCATGTTTATTTAAGAGTAGTGCAGTCCTCAGTGAGAAAATAAAAACCTACCAGAACTGCTGTACTGAACAGAAGAAAATAGGGAGATGAGTAGTATGTTTAGTATACTTTTCAGTTTATGATTTCCTTCAAATTACTGTACAGATATTTCAGCTGAGTCCTAGGTCTCCTTGTCCAAAAGGATTTTCTTTGCATAATGTCATGAATATGTATATCTATCTCGATTTAAAAAGCTATCCAAGATTTTTACTTTCAGAAAGTTGAGTCTGTAAAGTGCTGAAGATGCTAAGTTTTATTTTGCAAATCATTCTAGAGAGTCACCATGTCTAAAACTGTTTTGTTTTTTTTTTAAACAAAAACATACAGGTAAAGTAAATATGAATGACAATTCTTTACCATATCTACTTTTTCCCCTGAGAGAAAGGACTACAGCCTAGGAGAAATGTTTGCCCATTCAGAAAGAGGGTCTCTGCAGAAACTCATCACCATCACCATTATTGTATTAGCAAACATTCCTTAATTGATTACTCTGTCCAGCCTCTGAATTATACCTTTTACCTGAATTTTCCTCTTTAATGGTCAGAACAACTCTATGTGTTAGGTGATATTACAATTTCTATTTTTTTACTAATAGGTGAACTGGGCTTTAAATAGCTAAAATATGCCTTTTATTAATGTAAATTGGCAAAGCTTTAACTCTAGCAAATCTCATTGCACACCCTTAACCCTGAGTCATTTTAATGATGTAAAGAAAATCAAAATAACAAACTGGAGTAGGTTGCCATTTCCTTCTCCAGGGGATCTTCCTAACCCAGGTCTACCTGCATTGCAGGCAGATTCTTTACCAATTGAGCTATCAGGGAAGCCCTCTTGTTGCTGGTACCTTAGTTTAAATGCAGGCAGGGTAAAGAAATAGCTCATTGCTCTCTTGGGTCAAATCCTCATCAGGAAGCACAGTTACCTTAAACAAATCTCATCCTTCACTTTTGTCATCTGACAAAGGACAATACGGACAATACTAAGCACTTTCCTTCTGGGTTGTTGTAAAGAGTAAATTAAACAGAAAGTGTAATTAAATAGCATATTACCCAGGGCATAAAAAGTTTTCAATCAACTTTCAAATGCTCTTATTTTGACTTGCTGTTATTATTACCATCATTATACATTTCAAAATGTAACAATTCAATGCCACAATTCAGTTTGGTTCACCAAGTACTATGGGATCAATCATATCCCAGTTCTAAGGGTAGATATCAAACAAATATAAAAGTGCTTTTCCATTTTGGAAACACAACAAACGGGTATTTAAAGAAATAATTAAAGGGCATTCTAAAGATGGTATTTGGGTAACCACTAAATTGAACACAAGCTAAATATAGTAAAGGTGATGAGTTGTCAAGGATGAGATGTTATCACAAAAGGTGTTATTGAAGTGATCAATCTTAAGATGGGAAAGGCTGCTAGCTTCTTGAGTGATAGCCAGGTGATGAACTTAACCATACAATTGTTTTGTCACTAAAAAAAAAAATCTCTTTAAAAACTATGAGTAATATTGGATATCACATCAAAGTGTTGGTGAATAATAACTGTAGATATAGAGGAGCTGAGGAGTGATATGAGAAAATTGGTGACAGAAAGGCAGGCTACATAGGAAGGGGGAAGCCTAGTGGGAGAAACATTGGTTTAGGAGGGTTCTGAAAAATCAGCTCTGATTTGATGAGAGCCTGGTACTATGATGGTGACAGAAGAAATGAAGATGTATTGGATTTCTCACTGACCCATAGGAATGACTCCATTGGCTGAATTTCAGGCTGGAAGAAGGCAAAGCCAGTTCAGTTGTGGCACTATTTTGGTGTGCCCTGTAGAGTTACCGCAAATCTTTCTGAGGAGGTGACTGCTGGCATAGTTAGTATATAGACATTTTGAATATGCAGATAATAGTTTTGTTTTTCTGCTATCAATTCTCAGCCCTGTGAGCTTTTGCAAGCAAGAATCTTTTGCCATCACTAATATTCTACACTACGGGGAAGCTATTACAAGCCTGGCTTCACCTGCATCAGAATTGTTTGAGTTGCTTCCAAAAACTGTGTATTTCTGTGCACTACACCATGTCTACCAGGCCAAAATCTCTGCCAGTGGTCTCTCAGAACCCAAAGTTGTATCATGTTCTTCAAGTTATTCTTATACATGCTGGATTTGACGTCTACTGCTTTGTGGAGGTAAGTTTAGAAGAGGAGTCAGTCATGTCTGTGCACCTATGTAAGCCTGTAGGCTTCTCAAAGACAATATAGCCTTTGCTCTAGCCACAGTAATTTGGTATTGCTCAAAAGAACAAATCATGCCACAATAATTTTGTGCTGCTTGAAAGAACAAATCATTGATTTTCATTTTCACAGGTCTGTGGATGGATTAGGGTTTGACAAATTTGGGCTGGGTTGGGCTGGAAAGGGCTTTTGGCTTCTGGTCCAGTCAAGTCAGTTCCATATATCTCATTCTGAAATGTTTTTATGGAAATGGCAGAAGTGCAAGCACCTTTCAAGTCCACTAATACCCACATCCCATTAGTTAGAATGAATCACATGGGCAAGCTCAAAGCCAAAGGGTAAGAAACTATACTCCCCCTGCCATAAAGCCATGCAAGGATATGAATTCACAATACCACTAGAAGGGAATGATAACTTAGGACCCATAACTCAGTTACAACAGTTGGGGACTGTTTTAATCATGCTTGTGTTCATACTTTCCAAGTGATTCTTTGGCACATAGTGGTGATTTTAAAAAGTGTTTTTGAACTGAACAGTATAGTGGCTACTTTCATCAATGTGGCTAAAAGGAAATGGTGAGAAGAACCATGAAAATAGCACATGAGCCAGAGATATTCATTGCAAACTGCATACTGATATTCAGTTTGCATCTCAGAATTTCTTTGTAAAATCTTAAGTTACCTCCTTTTTTTATTTGTAATTATATATTTATATACACATATAACATAAAATTTGCCATCTTAACCATTTTTCAAATGGATAGTGTTTTTCAGTAGTGTTAGGTACATTCATATTGCTGTGCAATCAATTTTAAGGACTCTTTTCATCTTCTAAACTGAAACTCTGTACCCATTAAAAAACTCCCCATTCCCCCTCCCCCAACCCCTGACATCCACTGTTCTGTTTTTATTTCTATGAACTTAACTACTTTAGGTAACTTTTACAGGTAGAATCATATAGTATATGTCTTTTTGTTCTCAAGGTTCATCCATGTTGTTGTTCACTCATGTATCAGAGTTTCTTTTCTTTCTAAGGCTGACTAATACTCTATTGTATGCACAGACCATATTCAACTGTTGACAGATATTAGAGTTGCTTCCATATTTTGACTATTATGAATAATGCCGATATGGACAAGAGTATGCAAACTGCCTTGTTCTTAAAATCACATTGTGGATAGACTGTGCCATTTGTGACCACTAAGGCAGTTTCTCTACTATCAGAAAAAACAAAGCAACAAAAACATCAGATTAGGGCAGGAATTGGCAAACTATGATCTGTGGGCCAAATCCAACTCACTTCCTATTTTTGCTCAGCCTACAACTTAAGAATTCTTTTCATATTTTTAGACCATCCAAAAAGATGAAAAAGAAGACGATGACATGAAAATTCCATGAAATTCAAATTTCGATGTCCATGAGTAAAGTTTTATTGAAATATAGATATTATAATTTACATACTACCAACAACTGCTTTTGCAAAAGACAGCAGAATAATATGGCTGCAACAGAGACAGTATGGCCTGCAAAGCCTGAATATTCATTACTGGTCCCTGTACAGAAAACATTTGCCAATCTCTGCTGCAGAAATCAGTCACAAGAGGCATCAAAGAACAGCTTAGAAGTTGTTTTCTTCTCACAGATCATTGATGCAACGTTTTAGCAAAACATGTTTGACAGACTTAGTTATTGTAAATCTGAGAAGTATTTCTAATTCTCTGTGACATATCATTGAAGCCATTTAAGCCAGGTCAGTTGTATAAATGCTATTTCAATAAACTAAATGAGCACAGATGTACAGAATAGAATTTTGGACTCTGTGGGAGAAGGCGAGGGTGGGATGTTTAGAGAGAACAGCATCGAAACATGTATATTATCTAGGGTGAAACAGATCACCAACCCAGGTTGGATGCATGAGACAAGTGCTCGGGGCTGGTGCACTGGGAAGACCCAGAGGGATGGGATGGGGAGGGAGGTGAGAGGGGGGATCAGGATGGGGAACACATGTAAATCCATGGCTGATTCATGTCAGTGTATGACAAAAACCACTACAAAATTGTAAAGTAATTAGCCTCCAACTAATAAAAATAAATGAAAAAAAAAAAAAAACTAAATGGTCATGTGGCATAATGTCCTCTTGAGAATACCACCATGGCTCCAGAACATGGATCAAGCTGGAGCCTGTAGGATCAATAGGACACCAGGACAGCTCAAAGGGAGCATGTAGGCTGGAGAGGAGACTGAACAAGTTTAGAGTGAGAAGACCTGGGGCCCAGAGCCCTGAAGGTGATCTGTGGAAAGGAGTATTGCAGCAGCAGTTCTCTTTCTTCTTTTTTCCAGAAGTCTCACTAGAAATTTTAAAATACGAAGTATGTTATTTAAAATAAACCTGACACATTAGGAATTAATTATAATAATTTGTGATCTTAACTATGTGCCATGCTAAGCTGCTTTAGTCATGTCCGACTCGTGATTCTATGGACTGTAGCCTGCCAGGCTTCCCTGTCCATGGGATTCTCCAGGCAGGAATGCTGAAGTGGGTTGCTATCACCCCCTCCAGGGGATCTTCTGACCCAGGAATCAGACCCTGGTTTCTTACATCATCCAAACTGGCAGGCAAGTTCTTTACCTCTAGTGCCACTTGGGAAGCCTATATCCCATGCATTGTACTAAACCTGTTGTATGTAGGTGCAGTTTCATTTTATCCTATCCCCAAATCCTGTAAAGGTAGGTATTATTTCTCTCTCTCTTTTTTTTTTTTTTTTTTTGTAGTTTCAGTTCTATGGGTGGAGGGATTTTTTTTTTTAAATGATTTTTATTGAGGTAAAAGTCACAATATAAAACATACTGTTTTAACCATATTTAACTGTACATTTCAGTGTTACTAAGTACAGTCATCTTGTTGTGCAACTCTCACCATCAGCCATCTCTTGAATTTTTCACTTCCCTAAACTGAAACTCTGTCCCCATTAATCATTAACTCCCGACTCCCCCTCTCCATCTCCCCATCACCCCATGGCCTCCAGCATCTACCCATATATTCTCTGACTCTACGGATTTGACTATTCTAGGTACTTTGTATAAGTGGAATCAAACAGTATTTTTCTGCACTTGTATATTGGAATGCATTTTAAGGTTAACTTAATATATGTCCTACAAACAGATTATACCTTCTTTTCTGCCCCCCACCCTGTTCTATACAGTAGGTTCTCACTAGTCATCCACTATATATTATTATTCCTGTTAACTAGTGAGGAAACGGATGCAGAAAGAGGTCACACAGCCAGCCCAAGGCAGATTTGGGCTTTGATTTGTGCAGACATTTCTGCAAGCTGGTGTTCTCAGTCTAAGGACCAGGAATCTACATCTTAACTAAGCTTTTCAAGTGATTCCAACCAGGCTCAACACACAGAAGGCTGTAAACACTGTGAGCAATTGAAAAATACTGAAGTAACCCCTAGAAATGCCAAACAGCTGAGTCAATCTTTAACAACAAACTGATCTCACCCAGAGATTTCTTCAAACAGTGATAAAATGGATTGGTGCTTGTAAATAATATACTGTCAAAAAGCAAAGCAGAGACGAGCACATCACATACGAGAACCTGGGAGACTGGAAGCTTCGAGACGCTAGAGCTTGGTAATCCATCTCAGGGACCGCTCCTAGTCCACTCAGAGATTACTCTGTAAGGGTTTTCAGTGTCCTCACCCTGTGATTCTGAGGCTCCCACCCTTCACCTGTCCCTCTGTTTTCTCCTTTCACCAAGGTCTGCGTCACTGGAATTCACTTCACACAATTGCCAGTGATCTTCAATTGTTCTCCAGTCTTTTCATAAGTTCCAATCTGTCTCCATTAAGCTCTTCAATAAAACGCTAAACCCTGTGAAGGACAGGAACTTTATTTTCTAAGCTTTCGGAATCTCTCTCCATTCTTTCTTCTCCCCACCTTCTCCAGCTTCCCTACCTGCACGCTCCAATTTATGGAATATGGGTGGGTATAAGTACTTTATAGCACTCCACAGGCTTTAACACCCATCGGCACAAGTCCTGTGGCATAGTCAGCTAACCAACTTGAAGACAATACTTGTCCCTGTAAACTTCCTCTGAAATTCACCATGTCTTCCAGCTCAGGCATGTTCCTTCTAGCGTTAGCAAGGCCTCCTAGTAGATCCTTTACCTGTTGGGTAATTTTTCACTTTAATCCACTCCCCTTAGGCACTGCAGTCAATAACAACTGAAGCTTGTTACCAGATCAAGGTCTCCCCTCAGCTGCTGTGTTAAATACAAATTTGTGATCTCTACAGTAGGATGTGGCAGGCAGTGTAGCTTAACTCTTAAAAGCACAAGCTCTGGACTTGAAATGATTATGATTGAATCCTGGTTCTACCATTTACCTGCTAGGAGACTTAAGCAAGTTGCTTAATATTTTTGAAATTCAATTTGTTCATCTATAAAATGAAGCTAATAGCAGTACCTTCTTAGGACAGTTTTGTGAGAATTCAATGTGAAAATGTCTATTAATTCAAGCACCATTGTGTAGTACTTTGTTCGTAAGAAACCTATATTGATCTGTGTTCATCATCACTGTCAGCATCATTATGCTGATAGTAACCAAATTTATATTTGAAACACTCTTGTACTCAGCCCTGAAAATCCAGTCTAATGCAATCATTTTGGAGATCCCTCAAGAAGACCAACACTTTTTTTCTTCCTCATATATTTTTTGGTTGCCTGTATCCAGATCCCTTTCTTAGCCCCCATCTCAGTTTATCCAAAACCCTAGCAAGAACACCATATCTCTAAGAGACCCATCTCACATTCTTCCAAGTGGATGAGATTTTCCCTCCTTTATAGCACTATCTTTGGGAAGCAGGGGGAAAATAGTATGAAAGTAATTTATAATCACTAACAATTCATTATGTATTACAAATACTTTTCTTCAAATACCCCTTATTAGTATCTGTAAATAGTGGGAATGGATATTGAGTCATGCTATTCAAAATTTTATTTTTCTGATTCCAAAATAGAGTCACAAAGGAATATTTTGTCTAATTCTTGGTATTAATTAGGACACTCGTTACAGACCAAAAAAAATTAAATTTAAATAAGAGAAGGTGGCTTTTTTATCATAGGATGTTAGAAGTGCCTCTCAGAACTCAATTCTCAAAGAGGAACTAGAACCAAAATTTTAAAAATTGCAAGGACCTTGTTCACATTCTCCTGAGTGGTACTCAGAGTGCACATGGCTGAGGCACCTTGGGAACTTGTCAACAATTGTGGTGTTTATTTGAGGAGTTTAACTGCTCAGTGGACGACCACAAGTAGAACTAGAGGAGACAGCCTGCTTTGCTCAGTAGATGTCAAAATACTCAGAAGGAGAAGTCACATCCAGCAAAAGCTTCTGGGCCCTATGGGAGATGAAGTATCTAAAAAGTACAGCATCATAGCCTAGGTGGGGATCACATGGCAGTTAATTCATTTGGGAGCAAGACATGAGACTATAACCCTTTTGCCAAAATTACTTATGAGAGAAATGGAAGGTAAAATAAGCTTAATTTGTGGCCCACATGTACCCATGGAATGAAATTTAAGTGAAATTATATTAGTACTTCATGCATTTATTCTAAGAAATGGAAATATTTACATTATGTAGAAGTTAAGATTATAATGGAAACCCCAAAGACCACTTACTTAGATGTAGACATTCTAGATTTTAGACAACCAATCAATTTTAGTGGCATGACATACCACAGTGTTTTTAACAACATTTATTATCATTTCTTATATTGTCCCAAGACAATTTCTATGTTGTATTTGGTTGGAATCAATAGGGTAGCTACTAAGTCTGAAAAGACAGGTGGATATACAGTACATGACTTATTAATGCATTCTAATATCTCATAAAATAATCTATGCATGTGGACTTTATGGACACCTGGTATTTTTCTATTCCCTTATCCTCAGACAGTGTGAAAATCATCTTGACCATTCTGTTCATACCCCTCCATTCTAGCACTTATCATGTTAGATTGTTCCTCTATATCAGCTCTTCACCTCCCAGTAGATAGCAAATGCTTTGCAAGCAGAACCTTTCTTATTTACCATTGTTTTCTCACACATACACTCACCTTTAATTAGTTTCCCAATTGCAAGGACTATTTCTCTGTGGATATTTCTTCCCCTTCCCCTCTCCCTGTCTGTTTTTCTTCTTGGCATCCCTTACCCCATGGCTCTGGTTGTCTCTGCTCTGACTCTCCATCAAGCCACGGAGTCACAATGATTTCTTGCCATTCCTTCCTACTAGGGATGATTCTCAGAATTTCTAGTTATTCCTCAGTTCTGCCCTCATGTTGATAACTAGCCCTTTCATTAAAAATTATTTTCAATAAAACCCCTCTGAATAGAATTCTGTTTCCAGCTGTCATCTTTTTTGAAGTAGACAGGCTTTGTTATTTTACCTTTTCTCCCAACTTGTAATATATTTTAAAATCCAGCATCCTCGAAGTTTCCACAATCAACTCAAAAGTTTGGTTCCAGGTATAGAAAAGATGTTCAACTACCTTGTTTTAGAATTTGGAACACATTCCTGCTCAGTAAATCAGTTTGGAAGTGTTAAGACCAAATATTAACACTGAAACTTCCTTCTTATTTTCTTTCCTTCAGAGTAAAGGTAAAAATAAGAAACCAGAAGCTGCTCTCCAATCTGTGACCTATAGAACACTATTAAATCATCAGGTCAAATTTCAAAAACACAGTAGCTAATTAAGCTCCCTATAATTCTAAATTCACTTCCTCTAAACTCTAAATGAATTTAGAGTTATGTATCTTTTTAGAATTATATTTTTTAGAGTCATAAAATATTTTTGTACACATTGTGCCATTATTGAATAATGTGGTAAGTTTTTTGTTCTGATGCTCAAATTTGGCCAGTGAGAGCCTCTTAAGTCTGATTATGGTGTATTTCTTACATGTCCCCACTAGCGTTGGAGCATCTCCTGGGTTTTGGGGGTTTACTTTGTTTTTTGCCTCTCCCAGACTTGAAATCAGAAATTTCTTAAAAGAGTTTCCTCCCCCAATCAGTGTTTTGTCCGCCCCCCCCCCCCAAGAGCTAATTTATATTTAGAAATCAAGATCTGTACACGAGTTGTGCTTGTTACTACTAATGTCATGGCTTCTAGATTATTTCAATAGAGCTAGAAAAAAATAGATATTTTTTAAAAAATGAATTCCTACTAATGCCTCTGGTAAAGATCATCAGTGGACATAAAACCTATTGTCTGAGAAGTTGCTGAAATAGAATGCTCACATGGTCTCAAACTATCACCCCTCAAGCTACTTGTATATTGATCGTAAAAGAAAAAGGGTGATTTTACAATGCAAAGATCTAGTGGATACCACCTTCATCAAGTAAGCTTCACATCGTGAGTAATGGAACAAACTGATCTTTGGGGGCTCCAGATGTGATAGTGGTGAACTTGTCAAAAATGTTGGATCAGAGTAAATGATCATGTTAATACAAACTGTGGTACATATGGCAACTGGCCTAGTCTTGTCTTAAATTTTTCCTTCAAGTATCAATGAAAAAACAAAGATGGGGCAACTTCTCCATCAAAGAAATAATGATAGCCAAGTCAAATGTGTGATATTTTAAATTAGATTTAGGAATAAAAGTGATAAAGGGCATTCTGGGGGCAAGTGATGCAATCTGACTGTATTCCAATACTGCATATTAGATAATATTATTTACCTAGGTTAAATTTATTGGGTTTGATAAAGTTAATTTGGTTATGTAGAAGCATATTTGAGGCTTCCCAGGTGACTCAGTCGTAAAGAAACCTCCTGCAATACAGGAGATGTGGGTTCGGTCCCTGGGTCAGGAGGAACCCCTGGAAGAAGAAATGGAAACCCACTCCAGTATTCTTGCCTAGATAATCCCATGGATAGAAGAGCCCGGTGGGCTACAGTCCATGGGGTCGCAAAGAGTCAGGTAGATTGAGTGACTAAACAACAACAGAAGCATATCCTCATTCTGAAATAACTGTGGAGTTTTCAGGTCGGGGGTGTGGAAGTAGCATAATATCTGCAATTTATTTCAAAATGCTTCAGCAATATATACATAGGAAAGAGAGAAATGAAATGGTAAAAAGGTTTACAGTTACTAATCATAGGGGAGGGATTTTCACTGTACTAGTCTTTTAACCTTCCCGCCACCCTCCCCGCCACTCTTGCCAAAAAAAAAAAGTTGGAGGGAAAGTACAGAGAGTCAGGGTGAATATTTTAAAATAGAGGACATTTGTGAGTATCAGTCAGCTTGGAGCATTAGCAACATTTTGTGATTGATTCCACAAAAATAAATAAATAAATAAGTAAAAATAAAAAACCTCACACAGAACTACAAGGAAAGGGATTAATACTTTTTTTTAGATTAACATTTTGAAAATCACATATTATAGCTTATTTTGCTCTAGAACTGTAAATAAGTACTTCATATGCAGAGTTAGTGTTCAGGCTGCCTAAACTTGGTAACATTCCTATGTGCTAGGTACCATCATTCCTGCTGTGAGTAGGAGGAAAATTACACTGAGAGAATTAAAGTACTTTGCCTAAGGCCCAAACTTAGGCTGTGATAAAGCTTGATTCAGATGCCAGTCTACAGTCTTGAAATGCTCATTCACTTGACTAACAGATGAGAAAGGCTGGTTAAAGTCCAGAGTTTAGATTCTCTACTGAGCTGCTTCTGTCTACAACTAACTAGTTGTCTGATCTTGGAGTAGTTACTTTAAAAAGCATAATAATCATCATATTTATACTGTGGATTAGTTTGGAAGAGCTAAATCCGTTAAAAACCCTTAGTATAGTATCTGGTGGTAATAAAGTCTTAATAACATTAGCCATTTTCAAGGATCATGTTTTCATATATATTATTACATTCTTATGTACTCTGAAAAATAATCATGCAAGATAGGTTCTTCTCTTTTTTATAACTACTAAATGGACAATGTATCATACGTAGAGTCAAAATTTAACCCAAGGTCTGTAACACTTACAAAGCCCATACTCTTTCTGCTACACTGCATAAGACTCTCCTAGAACTTCATCACCCTTGCATGGTCCTCTAAGTTCTGATTTTTATTCTTTAATTTAGCAAAGAGATGTTGTGAGTGGGAGGGAAGCTTGGGAGGGAAGCTTACGAGGGATGAGATATATATATATACATATATATATATGTATATATGATTCATATTGGTTTACAGCAGAAACTAACATAAAGCATTATACTCCAAGTAAAGCATTATACTCCAAGATTTGTTTTGTTTTTTTTAAAGTCTACAGATAATTTAGCAAAATAGGGTGAAGCAAAAATAATTCATTACAGTTATACTTCATATTATCTTTTCTTTACTATATAGAAAAGGGTTATCCATAAACACTCTCTTTGATTTTAGTTCAAAAGAATTATCTTTCACAGCAATATAGGAATTAGAGTGATATTTTAATAAAGTAAAAATTATAGTGGGAATTAACAATTTTTAGAATAGCTAGTTCTGGTTTAGACTTTAAATCCAGGAATATGCAGCATCCATTAAAGTGCTTTTAACTTAGAAGCATTTGAAGGCAATTTAGCAGTATTTATTTTATAAACTTAATAATTAAGGCCAAATAACAGTCAAGATTGGAGCCTATAATTAGAAGCTCCAGGTTATCACTAAACATACTTACATCATTGAAATTCAAAAGATGGCAACAGAATCAATACATGTTTTGGAGATGTTCTTTTACCTGTGAAGTGATAAATGCATGAAATGAGAACCAGTGAGCTTGCTTGAGTTTATATGCATATGTGTAGCTTGATTCAGAAGACTCTTTCAATATGAGTGTTTCATTTTGATTTTCCTAAAACAAGCAGGAAATAGTATAATCTTTTTTTTTTCTCCTTTAGCTTTTATGGCAAAATTCTATAACCTGCTTCCAACATTCTGTATCATATGAAGAGATATTGCTTCCTACTGTGGAAGAAAGACTTAAAGGTGAGGTGGATACACTAATTGCTGCATTGTTTATTAAGATATCAACGTCAATTATTTTTAAAAATACTGATTATAGCAATTAAAACCTCCTTACAGTTCATATAATGCCTTAAAAAAAATTTGGTGACTTGGCACTTTATTCAATACAATCAGCATGTATTTTTCTAATATATTAAGGCATTTATCATCTTATATCTGTGGTCAGAGGAAAAGCCATTTCAAAGTAAAAGGGCTAAGAAATGAAGAAGATTAGATTATGATACCACTGACAGTATATCACTAATCAGAGGCCATTCTTGTTTCAAAATCTTGCTAATAGTTAATCGAGTGAAAAAAACAATCAACAGTGGTTTGTATGAAACTCTCAGCAAAGAAGTGAAACAGATATGCAAATAAACTTCATGAATACCAAAATGTTGGTCAAAGTCACATATACATCAGTGACAATGAAGGGCTGAAAATTATAATTATATACCTGGAAATTAACCATTAATTAAAAAATAATTCTATGTGTTCCTAATGTGTTTTCCTTATAGTTCCTTCCCCCTACTCCCAGGTTTCTTTTGTAGAGATGGATTTTTGGTTCCTCCTGCTTCACTGTCTCTCTCCTGTCCTCTCCCTCTGGTTCTTGTTCCTCAGTGACATCTCTGCCTGGCAGAGGTCCCCCAGCCCTCCTCTCCCATCTGTCTGGGGCACAGCATGTCATTCCATCACAAGCTTGAATTCAGATCTCAGTGCCCCTTCCCCTTCATTCCCAGGACCTCTTTCCCATAGTTGAAAATCCTGCTAGCAATTAGCATGCCACAGAGACAACTTAAAAAAAAAAAAAAAAAGATTGTCTTTGTGATTAGAATGTTTCTATTAATTATAGGAATAGAAGTTACTTGATCAGTTCTCACAGGAAGCAAGCTATTACAATTTTAAGTAAATGTAAAATTTTAAGTTTCTAACATTTTTTTTTCTACCTTGAGAGATCTTACAAATGTCATTGAATTAATATCTGTGTCATTTTTTCCCATGGAAATTTAAGAAATTGTGCCCCGTTTAATCCAACCTATTCCCCACTTTACTGTAAAAAAATAAATAGAGTCCAAAACAGGTCTAGTTAATTCCTTAGGAATTTACTGTTCTTCAGAATTTTCTGTGTGATTTATTTGAAATGTAGATTTCATGTTTTCCTTCCCAGATACCATGAGTCACCCAAAGACTGTGGAGTTGACATTTTATGTAAGCACCAGAGTATTTTTGAGCAGGCAGCCCAGGTGAAGGAACACTCATATCATTAGCAGGGTTGTGAGATCAAGGGAAATGTCATGGGACAACGTGGCACTTTAGTAAACCACTGTGTATTGGTTCCTAGTAGTAATATGAAAATTCTGCCCTGGAGATTGGTCTTAATTAGAATGCTGGTGTGGGGACCAACAGCCATAAGAGATTCAAGAGTTCAATTCTGCAATAAAGTTAGAAAAGAAATACGAATGGACAATAAATACACTAAATAAAGTTAATCTCATTAGTAAATAGTGAAAAGCAACCTAAAGCAAGAAGTGAATAATTTTCACCTATTTGGTTGTTAAAAATTAAAGATTGGCATTATCTACTGCTCGTTGGCTTAAAGCTCAACATTCAGAAAACTAAGATCATGGCATCTGGTCCCATCACTTCATGGCAAATAGATGGGGAAAGAGTGGAAACAGTGGCAGACTTTATTTTTGGTGGCTCCAAAATCACTGCGGATAGTGACTGCAGCCATGAAATTAGAAGATGCTTACTCCTTGGAAGGAAAGTTATGACCAACCTAGACAGCATATTAAAAATCAGAGACACTATTTGCCAACAAAGGTTTGTCTAGTCAAGGCTATGGTTTTTCCAGTGGTCATGTATGGATGTGAGAGTTGGACTATAAAGAAAGCTGAGCACCGAAGAATTGATGCTTTTGAACTGTGGTGTTGGAAAAGACTCTTGAGAATTCCTCAAACAGCAAGGGGATCCAACCAGTCCATCCCAAAGGAAATCAGTCCTGAATGTTCTTTGGAAGGACTAATGCTGAAGCTGAAACTCCAATTCTTTGCCCACCTGATGCAAAGAACTGACTCTTTGAAAAGACCCTGATGTTGGGAAAGATTGAAGACAAGAGGAGAAGAGGACAAGAGAGGATGAGATGGTTGGATGGCATCACCGACTCAATGGACATGAGTTTGAGTAAACTCCGGGAATTGGTGATGGACAGGGAGGCCTGGCGTGCCTCAGTCCATGGGGTTGCAAAGAGTCAGACACAACTGAGCGACTGAACTGAACTGAACTGAACTGAACCGCTAGTAAAGATGTGAGGAATTAAATCCCTTCACACACACTGATGGTAGGAATATAATATGGCAGAGACTATGAGAAGGCAATTAGCAGTACCTATCAACTATAAAAGAAAGTGGTTCTTTATGGAAAATGTATATATATGCAGAAATGAATGTATAAGAATGTTCAGCATTTCTTTGCTTGGAAGAATAAAAAATTGGGAGCATATCGTCAATCAAGAAGGAAATGATTAAGACCCCAGGAACATGTGTGCTATAGAATAGTATAAAATCTTTATAGAAGAATGTGGCAAGCATCCATATATTTCATTTTGAAAACTCTCCAAGACATATTTAGTGGATTAAAAAGAATTTAAAGCCAATTAATATAGAACTGTCCCATTTATACAAGAAGTGTAAATCTGAAACACGTAATAATTATAACTAGGCAAGTGGAAGGATTGGTAGGGGAAAAGAAAATCATAAGGAAGATTTTCAGCCTATATCTTTTTTTTTTTTTTTTTGTTTGATGGGAGTTCTGCACTTAAGTTTTATTGTTTGTGTGTACTTTAATCATAACAACAAGAACAACTGGTATAAACATATTTTGGCCTCTCACGAAAACCCTTCCTGTCCACCTCAGTCAACACAGACTGACCCCCACCAGCTCCCAACCCCAAATACCTACTGGAGGAAGTCCCAGCTGGTGGCACTCAGACCCGTAAGTTACTCCTCTGGATTCAGGCCATTAAATGGAGTAATGAGACCCAAGTTTCTGGTTTTATAAACCCAGTGACAACAAATGAAAGAACAAAATAGTTTGAGAATCTCCTTGTGAGTGTGGTGTCTGGAGGAGGAGATGGGCTGAATCTGCTCCAGACTGGGTAGTCTTTGCACTCAGCCCAACACCCCTGGCCACTAGAGGGAGTCAGTGGGCGTGGGAACCACTTCCTGATAACATTTTCTTTTGCTTTGTGAGTCGTTTCTGTTTTTCACTTGTGTCGCCTTATGAACATTTTCAGATACGGAAATGCAGAGAGGAGAGTGTAAGGAGTTTCCATGTGCCCGTCTCCAAGGTTTAAAAGTTAAGAACATGTTGCCATTTTGCTTTTCTACTTTTTGGTGAAGTATTTTAAAATAAATCCTAGACATCATAATGTTTTACCCCTGAATACTTCAAGATGCACTGCAAAGGAAACAGAAAAATTTCCTGTGTAACTACAGTAGAATACTATCACTCCTCCCCAAGTTAACAGTAATTCTTTTTTTTTTTTTTTGGACATGAGGTTATTTTTATTTATTTATTTTTTTTTCTTTTTTTTTTTCATACATTGATATGAATCAGCCATGGACTTACATGTATTCCCAATCCCGATCCCCCCTCCCACCTCCCTCTCCACCCGATTCCTCTGGGTCTTCCCAGTGCACCAGGCCGGAGCACTTGTCTCATGCATCCCACCTGGGCTGGTGATCTGTTTCACCATAGATAATATACATGCTGTTCTTTTGAAACATCCCACCCTCACCTTCTCCCACAGAGTTCAAAAGTCTGTTCTGTATTTCTGTGTCTCTTTTTCTGTTTTGCATATAGGGTTATCGTTACCATTTTCTAAATTCCATATATATGTGTTAGTATGCTGTAATGTTCTTTATCTTTCTGGCTTACTTCACTCTGTATAATGGGCTCCAGTTTCATCCATCTCATTAGAACTGGTTCAAATGAATTCTTTTTAATGGCTGAGTAATATTCCATGGTGTATATGTACCACAGCTTCCTTATCCATTCATCTGCTGATGGGCATCTAGGTTGCTTCCATGTCCTGGCTATTATAAACAGTGCTGCGATGAACATTGGGGTGCACGTGTCTCTTTCAGATCTGGTTTCCTTGGTGTGTATGCCCAGAAGTGGGATTGCTGGGTCATATGGCAGTTCTATTTCCAGTTTTTTAAGAAATCTCCACACTGTTCTCCATAGTGGCTGTACTAGTTTGCATTCCCACCAACAGTGTAAGAGGGTTCCCTTTTCTCCACACCCTCTCCAGCATTTATTGCTTGTAGACTTTTGGATAGCACCATTCTGACTGGCGTGTAATGGTACCTCATTGTGGTTTTGATTTGCATTTCTCTGATAATGAGTGATGTTGAGCATCTTTTCATGTGTTTGTTAGCCATCTGTATGTCTCTCTTTAACAAGTGGTGCTGGGAAAACTGGTCAACCACTTGTAAAAGAATGAAACTAGAACACTTTCTAACACCATACACAAAAATAAACTCAAAATGGATTAAAGATCTAAATGTAAGACCAGAAACTATAAAACTCCTAGAGGAGAACATAGGCAAAACACTCTCCGACATAAATCACAGCAAGATCCTCTATGACCCACCTCCCAGAATATTGGAAATAAAAGCAAAACTAAACAAATGGGACCTAATGAAACTTAAAAGCTTTTGCACTACAAAGGAAACTATAAGTAAGGTGAAAAGACAGCCCTCAGATTGGAAGAAAATAATAGCAAATGAAGAAACAGACAAAGGATTAATCTCAAAAATATACAAGCAACTCCTGCAGCTCAATTCCAGAAAAATAAATGACCCAATCAAAAAATGGGCCAAAGAACTAAACAGACATTTCTCCAGCCTATATCTTTTAAAATGTTTTTACAATTAAAACACATTCATGTATCATTTCTGAATTAAAATGAGGTAGAAGAAAATAATTCAGAAATGATACGCGAATGTGTTTTTACTGTAAAAACATTTTAAAAGATATAGGCTGAAAGAAGAAATAAGAAGAAAATAAGCACCAAAGTTGAAAAATAAGCAGATCTTTTATACAGCAAAGTGGCACTAATATGGGGGCTTCCCTCATAGCACAGATGGTAAAGAATCCACCTGTAATGCAGGAGACCCTGATTCAATTCCTGGGTCAGGAATATCCTATGGAAAAGGGCTAGGCTACCCACCCCAGTATTCATGGGCTTCTCGGGTAGCTCAAATGGCAAAGAATCCAGTGCATATGCAGGAAACCTGGGTTCAATCCCTGGGTTTGGAAGAACCCCTGAAGGGAGGACATGGCAACCCACTCCAGTATTATTTCCTGGAGAATCCCCATGGACAGAAGGGCCTACAGTCCATAGGGTTGCAAAGAGTCAGACACGACTAAGCCCACACACACATTTTCAGGAACTGGGAGAGGTTTGCTTATGGGGCATTGTTTTTAAAAATGCGTCTTACCCTTGATTTTTCAAGAGTAGTTGCCCTTATAAACTTTGTTTTTGTTTAGTCCCTCAGGTGTATCTGACTCTATTGCAACCGCATGGACTATAACCCACCAGACTCCTCTGTCCATGGGATTCTCCAGGCAAGAATATTGGAGTGGGTTGACTAGAGATCTCTTTGAGAAAATTAGAGATACTAAGGGAACATTTCATGCAATGATGGGCTTAATAAAGGACAGAAATAGTATGGATCTAACAGAAGCAGAAGATATTAAGAAGTACCAAGAATACACAGAAGAACTGTACAAAAAAGATCTTCATGACCCAGATAATCACAATGGTGTAATCACTCACCTACAGCCAGACATCCTGGAATGTGAAGTCCACTGGGCCATAGGAGGTATCACTACGAACAAAGCTAGTGGAGGTGATGGAATTCCAGTTGAGCTCTTTCAAATCCTAAAATGATACTGTGAAACTGCTGTATTCAATATGCCAGTAATTTGGAAAACTCAGCAGTGGCTACAGGACTGGAAATGGTCAGTTTTCATTTCAATCCCAAAGAAAGGCAATGCCAAAGAATGCTCAAATTACCGCACAATTGCACTCATCTCACACGTTAGCAAATTAATGCTCAAAATTCTCCAAGCCAGAATTCAGCTATACATGAAAAGTGAACTTCCAGATGTTCAAGCTGATTTTAGGAAAGGCAGAGGAACCAGAGATCAAATTGCCAACATCTGTTGGATCATCAAAAAAGCAAGAAAGTTTCAGAAAAACATCTTCTGCTTTATTGACTATGCCAAAGCCTTTAACTGTGTGGATCACAATAAACTGTGGAAAATTCTGAAAGATGGGAATACCAGACCACCTGACCTGCCTCCTGAGAAATCTGCCTGCAGGTCAGGAAGCAACAGTTAGAACTGGACATGGAACAACAGACTGATTCCAAATAGGAAAAGGAGTACATCAAGGCTGTATATTGGCACCATGCTTATTTAACTTATATGCAGAGTACATAATGAGAAACGCTGGGCTGGATGAAGCACAAGCTGGAATCAAGATTGACTGGAGAAATATCAATAACCTCAGATATGCAGATGACACCACCCTTATGGCAGAAAGTGAAGAAGAACTAAAAAGCCTCTTGATGAAAGTGAAAGAGGAGAGTGAAAAAGTTGGCTTCAAGTTCAACATTCAGAAAACTAAGCTCATGGCATCTGGTCCCATCACTTCATGGCAAATAGATGGGGAGACAGTGGAAACAGTGGCTAACTTTATTTTTCTGGGCTCCATGAGCCTGAGGCCATGAAATTAAAAGATGCTTACTCCTTGGAAGAAAAGTTATGACCAACCTAGACAGCATATTAAAAAGCAGAGACATTACTTTGCCAACAAAGGTCTGTCTAGTCAAGGCTATGGTTTTCCCAGTAGTCATGTATGGGTGTGAGAATTGGACTGTAAAGAAAGCTGAGTACCGAAGAATCGATACTTTTGAACTGTGATGTTGGAGAAGACTTCTTGAGAGTCCCTTGGACTGCAAGGAGATCCAACCAGTCCATCCTAAAGGAAATCAGTCCTGAATGTTCATTGGAAGGACTGATGCTGAAGCTGAAACTCCAATACTTTGCCCACCTGATGAGAAGAACTGACTCATTGAAAAGAACCTGATGCTGGGGAAGATTGAAGGTGGGAGGAGAAGGGGATGACAGAGGATGAGATGGTTGGATAGCATCACCGACTCAATGGACATGAGTGTGAATAAACTCCGGGAGTTGGTGATGGACAGAGAGGCCTGGCATGCTGCAGTCCATGGGGTTGCAAAGAGTTGGACAGGAGTGAGCGACTGAACTGAACTGACATTCCTTCTCCAGGCGATCTTGGCAGGTGGATTCTTTACCGCTGAGCCACTGGGGAAGCCCCCCTTATAAACTACAGTATAAGTTTAATAAATAAAATGAAGCATGTCAATAAAAAATTAATCCATGAAAGGCCATCTATATAAAAATGTATCAGTATCAGAAAGAAAATGTTTGCCTAGAGGAATATTGATAAATTGCTTGCCTATACATACAAAAATAGAAAGTTAAACTTCAGGTTTGGAAATACTATATCTGTTCGGATATTATGGCTGTCTTTAAAATTTTTTTTCTTTCAGTTTGGTTTCTATTGCTATAATGGTGCTAATCCAGTAAATACTCAGCCCAGAATTGTCATTTGATTAAAACCATTTGAAAACAATGCTTTTAATTTGAATTCTGCCTGCTTTAAAAAATTCACAGATTTGTTTAAAAAAAAAGAGAGATAGAGAGAAGTCACTTTGAATGCAGAAAGAATTAGCTTGGCCATTTCAAAATTATAAAGCCTGAATCAGTAAAATCTAGATTAGTACAGTTTCACTATGCCTTGCATCATTATTCCAAATTTAAGTTTTGTTTTTAAGTCACTGCTTATTCTCAGATAGAGACAAGCTTTTATATTCATTATGCATTCATTGGTGGTTTTCACTTCCTAATATTACTTAGATTTAGGGTCAGAAATAAGTATAGCTCCCTCTGAATATGCTTATTCCATTTCTTTTAATCTGTTTGCATAACTGGATAAACAGTTGTCATGTCAGATAATGTTCTCTGTGGCAACACACATCTATGTCTACTCTGCAAGCACCAAGTCCAGTCTATGCTAAAAGTAAATGTAGTAACTTCTTAATACACACTCAATAGGTTTACTAAGCTGACTATGCCCTCCTACTATGTACTTGCATTGTGCATTTCATCACTAAATGTGATTTCATCACATTCATGAATGTGAGGTCAAATATAGCTGATGCAAGTCAGCTCTGAAGAAAGATGCTGGAAGACTCATTCTGGAACTTTGCAACATATGGAATCACCTGGGGAGATTTAAAACTTCCCAGTGGCTGGGCTTCACTCCATATCAATTATAGTGGAATCTCCATGGGTGAAACACGGCCTCAGTTGTTTTTTGAGCATCCCAAGTGATCTGAAAAACTACTAAGGCCGAAAACCAGCATGGTCGAGAACATGAAAGACTTTCAGAGCAGCAGCAGCCACAGCAAATCACAAGAGCCAGAGGAAGTAGTGGAAGAAACAGTGCAAGGTGAAAGGAGCCACAGACATCATGCTGGATTAACAGGGCAGTTGGTGTTTTGTTTGAAAGATAAAAACAAGATTTAGAGCACTAAATAAAGGACCTCAGTCCTTAAGACTTTGACACCTGTGCCTTTCACTGGAAATAAAATAATCAGAAGTTAGGCCACCTGTGTGTATTTTCCCCACCTCAAATGAGATCAAGGTTCAATTATTTAGAGAGTAGAGCCAAAAGAATTAGAAGATACTAGAGACCAGCTTAAGCAGGTGGTTTACTGTTTTTCTTTCTTTTGTACTTAAACAACTTTCTACATATTCTCTATGCCTGTACAAGAGGACTGTGTCACCTGGAAGCCGCTGAACAAAGCTTTCAGGGTGATGGAATATGTCTCTGTTCATCCATTAAAAACAAAACCATCAAACACCTTATGGCCGCAGTAGATGTTTGAATATATGCGGTTGGAACACTAATTTCAGCCATTTTTAAGGCCACAAGCTTTTCAGAAGTTTAACGGTGTTTAAATGTCCATTTAGGCACAGAAACCACAGGTTTTGTTTTTTCTGGTTTTGTGTATGTGTGTGTGAGGAAGGAACTAGGAGGCCTGAGCGAGCTGGGGACCAGAGGCAGCCTAGAAATGTGAGCCCCACTGAGGGAGATTCTTTTTCTCAAAAGAGGGAATGCTCTTCCAGAAGCCGTGGGGGACACCCGTGTCTTCGGCAGAGGTTAAGAGAATGGTTCATATAATTCTTTCAGCCCTCACTTTCCACTGTGTAAATGGCCACAACCTGATGTGGCTTGAAGGGCGATCAAGAAACATTTAAGTTGCCTGGGGGGAAAATTCCACCAATGAAAAGGCCCGTGAGCGGGCGGCGCAATCTGGCCCAGCCAATCCGGCTTGTCCTCGTGCCCGTCCCGCCTCCTCTCCACGCTAGCCTTCTTGCTCCGGATTCCCCCGTCCTCTCTCTCTCTTCTTGCCCTTCTGGTGCTCGGACCTCAAGTCCGGAGCCAGCCTCTGGTCCCCTAGATATGCCATCGCCCCACTGCTGGACCTCTGGTAAGTCTTTCAAAGTCGGTGGACCTGTCTTCCACATTTGCTCTCAGGGAAGATAGACAGCTCTGTAGCCGACTGGCTGGGGTTTGGTCTGGAGAAGTGGAAAGTGGGGCAGGACGCGGAGGAACTTTATTTTCATTACTATGAATTTATTTACGTAATTTCGATAAACTAGCTTTGGAAACTAGTCGTTTGTGATAACCAGTAGTGGCATGAGACATTTTGGATGGACTAGAGCCAAAGTTCTGCCTTTGCTTATGATTGACTGTGACTTCGACCAAAAACATCAACTCTGTTCTTCACCTCGTCTCCCTCCGCGCATCATGTAACAGATAATTTGTCCCGGGTAGAGATCTAGAGACCGTACTGTGAGTTTTTTTTGAGTCAGTATAAAAGATTTGGCATCAGGCACGCCTTGTGTAGTTAAAGCAGAGCTTTGTTTCTGTCTTTGGCTTCTTACCTAAAGTGGGACTCAGGTGAATTTGAACTCTCTGAAAATTTTGCTGAAATTGACTGGGGTCTGGTTTTATAGCTCATTAAAAAAAATTTTTTTTTAACTAGATTTGGTGTCTTTGCTATTAAGGCAATAACTATAGACAAGTTGGTTTGGTTTAAGAAAAATTGAGTGATAGCTCATATTCAGTCTTGTTATCTGTGTTCAAATCTCTTAAGCAGTTCATGCAACTTTTGGTTAATCCAGATTAATCTAGTTGGAAAAAGCAGCCTGAAGCAGCCTGTCATCACCTAAGAAACAAACATTTAAATAGACTCAATCAATGACCACCAGAATTATAAATTCTGAAGCCTCAAGTTAAGCTGACAAGTCTTCCCTTTCCTACCCACCTGCTCTTTTCCCATTTTCTTTTAATTGACAGATAACATTAACTTCAGGTGTACATACAATGATTTGATATTTGTGTATACTGCAAAATTATTACAGTAAGTCTAGTTAATATCCATCACCACACAATCACACATTATTATTTTTTTTTGACGGGCACTTTTAAGATCTACTCTTGGAAACTTTCACATGCACAACACAGTATTATTAAGTATAGTCACCATCCTATACCTTACATTCCTATGACTTTATTTTGTAGCTCAGAGTTGATTCTTTTTAATCCCCTTCATTCCACTCCTGCCTCTGGCAATCAGCCATCTGTTCTCTATATTACTGAACTTTGTTTTATTTTTTAGATTCCACATGTAAGTGAAATCACAGGGTGTTTCTTTCTTTGACATATTTCACATAACATAGTGCCCTCAATGTTCATCCATGTAGTTACAGTGGCAAAATTTCATTCTTTTTTATGGCTGAATAATAATCCTGTGTACCACATTTTTGTCAGCCATTCATCAATTGATAGATAATTAAGTTGCTTCTGTATCTTGGCTTTGTAAATAAAGTTGCAGTGAACATGGGGGCAGGGGTGTGTGTGTGTTCATGTCTTTAAGTTAGTGTTTTCATTGTCTTCAGATAGATCCCCAGAAGTGGAATTGCTAGGTCATGTGATAGTTCTTTTTAAATTTTTTGAAGAATCTCCATTTTCTTTTCCATAATGGTTGCACCAGTTTACACTCAAACTGACAGTGCATTAAGAGTCCCCTTTCTTCCTGCTCAATGCTTGGTATTTGTCTTTTTTAAATTAATTTTTATTGGAATATAGTTGCTTTACCATGTTCTTTTGTTTTTAATTTTCTATTGGCATGTAGACTGGGGTGTCTTTTTTGATATAACCGTTCTGACAGGTGTGAAATGATAGCTTATTGTGGTTTTGATTTGCATTTTCCTGCTTAGTGATGTTAAACATATTTCCCCATAATAGTTTCCTGTGATCCTTTGTTTTTCATTGGTATTGGTTGTAATATTTCCTCTTTCATTTCTGATTTCTGAGTCTTCTCTCTCTTTCTTTTTTTTGATAAGTCTAGCTAAAGGTTTGCTGATTTTTAGCTTTTAAAAAAAAACCAATCAGCTTAGTTTAACTGATTTTTAAAATTGTCTTTGTGGTCTCTGTGCTTTAGAAACAACTGATTTTTGAACTGCCTTCTATGCTTTGGAAAGAACATTTTGTGAAGTCAGCAGACAGCAATAATAATAGTGCTAATGTGTGTATTCCCCTCTCAGACCATAAATTGCTCTGCTAAAAATCATTTAACTGGTACTTCAGCAGAGCATGCTATGATGAGTCTCTTCAGCTAATAAATCATATCATGTTAAACTCACTTAAATCCCTACTTTTCAACTAATAGAGTTATAATTCATCCTGCTCAATTCAGCTATGTTTTGATGAGTAGGGATGGGAGGCATTAAAATATCCATATATTATTCTTACTCCTTTTCAACTTTCCCATTCGATGGAAACTTACTTTGAAAACTTGTATTGGTCCCAATCTCAGGTTTTAACACACAGGTTATGAAAGATTCTCAAATTAAGAAATGCTCTAAGGATTCTCAGTGCTAGCTGCAATCCTGTGCAGCCAAGCTTAGGTCTAAAAATTCAGATCTAAATTTGTTTCAGAGTTAACATGGCATTCTACAAATCTATTTCAGAATTAAGGTGGAAACATCAGTACTTCTGCTGCTTTGCCCGAAGAAGGCAGAAACTAGTGATAGTGGTTCCCAAACTTGTTTTCATTAGAACCATCTGTCAAAATTCCAAACTGTTAAACCTCAGACCAGTCAATCACAATCTCTGGGCAAGGATCACAGGCATCTGTAACTTTTAAAGCTTTCCAGGTGACCCCTATGTGACAGAAAACAATTGGGACCTGTGAATTAATGGCATCCACAAAATTTTTTAGTTTTGTGCCAGGTGTTGAATCTACCATTCTGTCTCTTGAATGGTAGAGTCTATAATAATTAAAATATCTTTTTATGGTCAACCTACGGGAACAAGTGAGGCCAGAGGAATCTCTGTGGTTACTTTATCTCAATGAATGTGAATTGCAGCAGAAAGTAAAATTTCTTTTTTGAAAGCCAGGAAAAGTCAAGCAATCCATCAAGTTCTTCTCAAAACCATTGAATCATTATTATATAAGCAAAATACATGAGGTTATTTTATAGCAGAAAAATTAGTACCTATTTTAATGTTTTGTGATTAATTTCTGGTTTTGATCAGATTATGTTTGTAATAAGTACCAAAGCAATGACAAAGTAAATCAGGAAGTAATTTTTGTCTAAATTATAATAATTATGATTTAATAATTTGAGTTAGCTTTATGACCTAACTTTATTAATTACTTAACCCTTTGTAACTGGGTAATTAAAAATTATTTAATGCTCTTAAATGGTCCTGTTATAGAAAAAAATGATGTAGTTACTGAGCCTTTTTATACTTACATATATTACAAATAATAGACATATCTGTTCAGGGTTGAAAGAACACAGAAGTTTACTGATTCATTTAACAAGGCCTTTATGATTAAATGCTCTCAAGGAGATGGCAGAGTAGAAGGACATGCACTCATCTTCTCCTGCAAGAACTTCAAAATTACAACTTGCTGCTGATCAACCATCAACAGGAGAATGTTGGATCCCAACAAAAAAAGATACCCCACATCGAAGGGCAAAGGAGCAAGATGGTAGGTGGGGCAAAATCACATTTAGAATCAAACCCCATACCCATCAGAGATGCTCAGAGGGCTCAAACAAAACCTGTGTCCACCAGCAGACCCCGCAGAGACTGAGCCAGACGTGCCGTTGAGTCTGTCAGTGTCTCCTGCAGATGTACAGGTCAACAGTCACCTGCCGCAGGGGCAGGGGTTCTGGGTGCAGCAGACCTGGGTGTGGCATGAGCCCTCTTGGAGGAGGGTGCCATTAACCCCCCCATAGAGCCACCAGAACTTACAGAGGACTGGGAAACAGACTCTTGGAGGGCACAAACAAAACCTTGTGTGCACCAGGACTCAGGAGAGAGGAGCAGTGACCCCACAAGAGACTGACCCAGACTTGCCCATGAGTGTCCAGAAGTCTCTGGGGAGGCATGAGGGCAGCAGTGCCTGCAGGGGACCTTTTGAAGGAGGTAACCATTATCTTCATGACCTCCACCAGAGTTTGGCCTCAGGTCAAACAACAGGGAGAGAACACAGCCCTGCCCATCAACAGAAAATTGGATTCAAGGTTTATTGACTATGGCCCTGCCCATCAACAGAAAATTGGATTCAAGGTTTACTGACTATGGCCCTGCCCATGAGAATAAGACCCAGTTTCCCCTTAGTCTCTCTCATAAGCTTCCATAAGCCTCTTATCCTTACCCATCAATTCAGAACAGTTGCTCAGTCATGTCTGAACCTTTGTGACTCCATGAACTGCAGCATGCCAGGCACCTGTCCATCACCAACTCCCAGAGTTTACTCAGCTCATGTCCATTGAGTTGATGATGCCATCCAACCATCTCGTCCTCTGTCATCCCCTTCTCCTCTTGCCTTCAAATTTTCCCAGCATCAGTGTCTTTTCAAATGAGTCAGCTCTTCGCAACAGGTGGCCAAAGTATTGGAGTTTCAGCTTCAGTATCAGTCCTTCCAATGAACATTCAGGACTGATTTCCTTTAGGATGGACTGGTTGGATCTCCCTGCAGTCCAAGGGACCCTCAAGAGTCTTCTCCAACACCACAGTTCAAAAGCATCAATTCTTCAGCACTCAGCTTTCCTTATAGTCCAACTCTCATATCCATACATGACTACTGGAAAAACCATAGCCTTGACTAGACAAACCTTTGTTGACAAAGTAATGTCTCTGCTTCTTAATATGCTGTCTAGGTTGGTCATAACTTTTCTTCCAAGGAGTAAGCGTCTTTTTATTTCATGGCTACAATTACTATTTGCAGTGATATTGGGGCCCAAGAAAATTGTCTGCCACTGTTTCCCTATCTGTTTGCCATGAAGTGATGGGACCAGATGCCATAATCTTAGTTTTCTGAATGTTGAGCTTGAAGCCAACTTTTTCACTCTCCTCTTTCACTTTCATCAAGAGGCTGTTTACTTCTTCTTTGCTTTCTGTCATAAGGTGGTGTCATCTGCATATCTGAGGTTATTGATATTTCTCCTGGCAATCTTGATTCCAGCTTGTGCTTCATCCAGCCGAGCATTTCTCATGATGTACCCTGCATATAAGTTAAATAAGCAGGGTGACAATATACAGCCTTGACGTACTCCTTTTCCTATTTGGAACCAGCCTGTTGTTCCATGTCCAGTTCTAACTGTTGCTTCCTGACCTGCATGCAGATTTCTCAAGAGGCAGGTCAGGTGGTCTGGTATTCCCATCTCTTTCAGAATTTTCCAGTTTATTGTGATCCACATAGTCAAAGGCTTTGGCATATCCATCAGAGGGCAGAATGAATGAAAACCACAATCCAGAAAACTTAACCTATTTGATAACATGAACCACAGCCTTGTCTAACTCAATGAAACCATAGGAGGGCTACCATGACAGATGAGTCATGGTGGAGAGTTCTGACAAAACATAGTCCACCAGAGAAGGGGATGGCAAACCACTTCATTATTCTTGCCTTGAGAACCTCATGAAAAATATGAAAAGACAAAAAGATAGGACACTGAAAGATGAACTCCCCAGGTCAGTAGATGCCCAGTATGTGACTGGAGAACAGTGGAGAAATAATTCCAGAAAGAATGAAGGGACAGAGCCAAAGCAACAACAATACCAGTTGTGGATGTGACTGGTGATGAAAGCAAAGTCCAATGCCGTAAAGAGCAATATTGCATAGGAAACTGGAATGTTAGGTCCATGAATCATGGTAAATTGGAAGTGGTCAAACAGGAGATGGCAAGAGTGAACATCAACATTTTAGGAATCAGTGAACTAAAATGGAGTGGAATGGGCGAATTTAACTCAGGTGAACATTGTATCTACTACTGTGGGCAAGAATCCCTTAGAAGAAATGGAGTAGCCCTCATACTCAACAAGAGTCCAAAATTCAGTACTTGGACGCAATCTCAAAAACAACAGAATGATCTCTGTTTGTTTCCAAGGCAAACCATTCAGTGTCACAGTAATTCAAGTCTATGCCCCAACCAGTAATGCTGAAGAAGCTGAAATTGAACAGTTCTATGAAGACCTACAAGACCTTCTGGAACTAACACCCCCAAAAGATGTCCTTTTCATTATAGGGGACTGGAATGCAGAAGTAGGAAATCAAGAAACACATGGAGTAACAGGGAAATTTGGCCCTGGAGTATGGAATGAAGCAGGGCAAAGGCTAATAGAGTTTTGCCAAGAGAACACACTGGTCATAGGAAACACCCTCTTCCAACAACACAAGAGAAGACTTTACACGTGGACATCACAAGATAGTCAATACCAAAATCAGATTTATTACATTCTTTGTAGCCAATGATGGAGAAACTCTATACAGTCAGCAAAAACAAGACCCAGAGCTGACTGTGGCTCAAATCATGAACTTCTTATTGTAAAATTCAGACTTAAAGAAAGTAGGGAAAACCACTAGACTATACAGGTATGACCTAAATCAAATCCCTTAAGATTATATAGTGAAAGTGACAGATAGATTCAAGGGATTAGATCTGATAGAGTACCTGAGAACTATAGATGGAGATTCATGACATTGTTTGAGGAGGCCTTACAAATAGGTGAGAAAAGAAGAGAAGCTAAAGGCAAAGGAGAAAAGGAAAGATATTCCCATTTGAATGCAGAGTTCCAGAGAGTAGCAAGGAGAGATAAGAAAGCCTGCCTCAATGATCAATGCAAAGAAATAGAAGAAAACAATAGAATGGGAAAGACTAGAGATCTTTTCAAGAAACTTAGAGATACCAAGGGAATATTTCATGCAAATGTGGGCACAATAAAGGACAGAAATGGTATGGACCTAACAGAAGCAGAAGATATTAAGAAGAGGGGGCAAGAATACACAGAAGAACCATACAAAACAGATTTTCATGACCCAGATACCCATGATAGTGTAATCACTCACCTAAAGCCAGACATCCTGGAATGAGAAGTCAAGTGGGTCTTAGGAAGCATCACCACAAACAAAGTAGTGGAGGTGATGGAATTCCAGTTGAGCTATTTCAAATCCTAAAAGATGATGATGTTGTAGTGCTGCACTCAATATGCCAGCAAATTTGGAAAACTCAGCAGTGGCCAGAGGACTGGAAAAGGTCAGTTTTCATTCCCATCCCAAAGAAAGACAATGCCAAAGAATGCTCAAATACCACACATTTGCACTCATCCCACATGCTAGCAAAGTAATGCTCAAAATTCTTCAAGCCAGGCTTCAACAGTACATGAACTTCCAGATGTTCAAGCTGGATTTAGGAAAGGCAGAGGAAACAGATCAAACTGTCGACATCCGTTGGAGCATCAAAAAAGCAAGAGAGTTCCAGAAAAACATCTACTTTTGCTTTATTGACTATGCCAAAGCCTTTGACTGTGTGGATCACAGCAAACTGTCGAAAATTCTTTAAGAGATGGGAATACCAGACCACCTTACCTTCCTTCTGAAAAACCTGTATGCAGGTCAAGAAGCAGCAGTTAGAACCGGACATGGAACAACAGACTGGTTTCAAATCAGGAAAGGAGTATGTCAAGGCTGTATATTGTCACCGTACTTATTTAACTTATGTGCAGAGTATACCATGAGAAATGCTCGGCTGGAGGAAGCACAAGCTAGAATCAGGATTGGTGGGAGAAATGTCAATAGCCTCCGATATGCAGATGACACCACCGTTATGGCAGAAAGTGAATAAGTACTAAAGAGCCTCTTGATGAAAGTGAAAGAGGAGAGTGAAAACGTTGGCTTCAAGCTCAACATTCAGAAAACTAAGATCATGGCATCTGGTCCCATCACTTCATGGCAAATAGGTGGGGAAACAGTGGCAGATTTTATTTTTCTGGGCTCCAAAATTACTGCAGATGGTGATTGAAGCCATGAAATTAAAGGACGCTTACTCCTTGGAAGAAAGTTATGACCAGAAAAGGTCAGTTTTCATTCCAATCCCTAAGAAAGGCAATCCCAAAGAATGCTCAAACTACCGCACAGTTGCACTCGTTTCACACACTAGTAAAGTAATGCTCAAAATTCTCCAAGCCAGGCTTCAGCAATACGTGAACTGTGAACTTCCACATGTTCAAGATGGCTTTAGAAAAGGCAGAGGAACCAGAGATCAAATTGCCAACATCCGCTGGATCATCGGGAAAGTAAGAGAGTTCCAGAAAAACATCTATTTCTGCTTTATTGACTACGCCAAAGCCTTTAACTGTGTGGATCACAATAAACTGTGGAAAATTCTGAAAGAGATGGGAATACCAGACCACCTGACCTGCCTCTTGAGAAATCTGTATGCAGGTCAGGAAGCAACAGTTAGAACTGGACATGGAACAACAGACTGGTTCCAAATAGGAAAAGGAGTACGTCAAGGCTGTATATTGTCACCCTGCTTATTTAACTTATATGCAGAGTACATCATGAGAAACGCTGGGCTGGATGAAGCACAAACTGGAATCAAGATTGCTGGGAGAAATACCAATAACCTCAGATATGCAGATGACACCACCCTTATGGCAGAAAGTGAAGAGGAACTAAAAAGCCTCTTGATGAAAGTGAAAGAGGAGAGTGAAAACGTTGGCTTCAAGTTCAACATTCAGAAAACTAAGATCATGGCATCTGGTCCCATCACTTCATGGCAAATAGATGGGGAAACAGTGGAAACAGTGTCAGACTTTATTTTTTTTTGGCTCCAAAATCACTGCAATGGTGATTGCAGCCATGAAATTAAAAGACGCTTACTCCTTGGAAGGAAAGTTATGACCAACCTAGACAGCATATTAAAAAGCAGAGACATTACTTTGCCAACAGAAGTCTGTCTCGTCAAGGCTATGGTTTTCCCAGTGGTCATGTATGGATGTGAGAGTTGGACTGTGAGGAAAGCTGAGTGCTGAAAAATTGATGCTTTTGAACTATGGTGTTGGAGAAGACTCTTGAGAGTCCCTTGAACTGCAAGGAGATCCAACCAGTCCATCCTAAAGGAGATCAGTCCTGGCTGGGTGTTCATTGGAAGGACTGATGCTGAAGCTGAAACTCTGAAACTTTGGCCACCTCATGCAAAGAGCTGACTCATTGGAAAACACCCTGATGCTGGGAGGGATTGGGGGCAGGAGGAGAAGGGGACGACAGAGGATGAGATGGCTGGATGGCATCACCGACTCGATGGGCATGGGTTTGAGTAAACTCCAGGAGTTGGTGATGGACAGGGAGGCCTGGCGTGCTGTGATTCATGGGGTCGCAAAGAGTTGGACACGATTGAACGACTGAACAAAACTGAGATAGCATATTAAAAAGCAGAGACATTACTTTGCCAACAAAGTCCATCTAGTCAAAGCTATGGTTTTTCCAGCAGTCATGTGTGGATGTTGAGAGTTGTATTATAAAGAAAGTTGAATACCAAAGAATTGATGCTTTTGAACTGTGGTTTGGTGAAGATTCTTAAGAGTCCCTTGGACTGCAGGGAGTTGAAACCAGTCAATCCTAAGGGAAATCAGACCTGAATCCTCATTGGAAGGACTGATGCTGAAGGTGAAACACCAATCTTTTGGCCACGTGATGCAAAGAACTGACCCATTTGTAAAGACCCTGATGCTGGGAAATATTGAAGGCAGGAAGAGAAGGGGATGTCAGAGGATGAGATGGTTGGATGGCATCACCAGCTCCATGGACATGAGTTTGAGCAAGCTCCAAGGAGTTGGTGACGAACAGGGAAGCTTGGCGTGATGCAGTCCATGAGGTCTGAGTTGGATATGACTGAGTGACTGGACTGAACTGAACTTATCCTTAAATACTATAGGTCAAACCCAGAACTGGGTGCTGTGGGTAGAATGATGGGCAAGATCCTTGTACTCATGAAGTCTATAGTTTAATGAGGAAGAAATTCGCTCTAATAAATATAAAAACAGCTTGTTAGTATTGGAATAAGAACTATGAAAAATAACTTATGAGAGAGCATGAAACATCTGACTTGACCTGTAGTAAGTGGTGAGTTAAGTAAAGGTTTCTGAATAAAAGGAACCTGGGACTTCATGAGACAGAATTGGTATTAGGAGAAAATGGGGGGGAGGGGTGACTCCAGTGAAGGGTTTTCATTTTTGTTTGTTTCTCTCATCCAAATTTGAAATTGAGTAGAAATGAGTTTTCTCAAAGAAGTGTCTGCAAACATAAAAAATTCGCACCTGGAGTTACCGTTTTTATCACCATTGGCATAAAGTGAGTTTGGGGACCATAAGCATAGAATTCTCAGTCATCACTCTGCCACTTCCTAGCTCTGCGACATGAATAATTTCAGTTTGTCTCTAAACATCTCCTTGTCTCATTGCCTTGTTGATTACAGGAAACATGTGCATATACACGTGCTAGGGTGGTTGAATGAATCACATGCAATGAGACTCCCCAAGTTCAAGTACTGGTATATGAGTGCTCAACCAGTAGCTTTTTCTTTACACAGAACCCCTTAACACAGATGGCTATTGTATTGAAAGTAAAGCATTTTAATTAAAGGACACATAGCAGTGGGTTCTAAAGTTAGATGTACAATACCAATCAATGGAAAAGCTTAGTGTGTGTAGCCTAATCCCAAGAGATTTTGACGCAGTAGCTCTTGTAAGGGGCCCAGTTATCATGTGATTCAGATGGTGAGCTGTTTAGAAACCACTTACCTAAGAAAGTTATAAAATTATCATCCCTTTTGAAATGTAATCAAGAGCATATGTAGGAGTAAAATTCAGTACCTTAACTTCTAATTGAACCTAAACTGGCATAGAAAATCCATTCCTGATAACAAGAGACACATCACTTTGTGATGTAGTTACAGCATCTTGAATTAATATGTCAGCTGAAATGGTTTTCACTCAAGGATACACCGAAAACTCCCACACTGAACTTGATGCATAGTTGTAGAACAACAACTACTTATTACTCTCATACTTGTGCCAGGCACTATCCTAAGATCTAAAACTATGTAAAAATTCAACCTTGACTCCAAGTTTTACCTCAAAGCTGTGAGTTCATCAATTTTGGGCTCTAAGAAAAGCAGTCTCTTAAACACTGAACTTAGATGTGTATGTGTGTGTGTGTGTGTGTATCAGCAATTTTTAGGTCTTCAGGATGAAGAGCTATTATATAATTATGCCAGGTTTTTTTCTTCTGGAAGTTGAAACCACTCAGCCCTCATTTGTTAATAACTACATCTATGGTTATCATTTGCTGTCACTACACAAGGTATAATTTGAAGGATGGACTTAAAGGAAAAGCAGCTATAAACAGAATTCAAGAACATTTGTGAAATTGTACACATAGTGTATAGGTGACTTGATAAGTGGACTTAAATGCAAGTATTTTGCCATAAGGTAGTTATATTACTGTGTAGAAGGCATTCTCCTAGATGGGAGAAATAGCATGAAAATATAATAGTGACTTTCAACTTTTCTGATAATTTTTTAAACTATTTATCTAATGAAAGAGATGATCATTTTTAAATTTAAAGCAGTTTAACAATTTTATTAATTTAATCTTTGACTTCTTTTTTCTTGTAAACACAAAAGAAAGACCATATAGGGTATTACATTTCAAGTATATCTTTATATAGAATTTCAGGTTTTTCAATTCAGAAACTTGATGTACTGCATTTTCCAAGTCACCAGATAAATCTTTAGCCTATTTTAAGTGTACTGTTAAGTAACTTGGGCTTCCCAGGTAAGAGATGCAGGTTTGATTTGGGAAGATCCCCTGGAAGAGGAAATGGCAACCTACTCTAGTATTCTTGCTGGAAAATTTCATGGAGAGAGGAGCCTGGTGGGCTGCAGCCTGTGTGGTCACAAAGAGTAGGAAACAACTGATCACACACAGAGTTACATTAAGTAACTTAAGGGATGCCAAAACTTTAGATGTTTGAATACCCATCCATACTCATAGAGTTAAGAACCTAGAATTTGGAGCAGACTCTGTTTTCAAATTCTGGCTGTCACTCAATAGCTACACAGTCTCAGGTAAATGCCATAAGTTTTCTTAGTTTCTGTTTCCTCATCTTTAAAATAGGAGTAATAAACATACCTCCCTTGTAGAGGTACTGTGAGAATGAAACAAATATATATATATATGTATTGTTCATCTTTGGTACCTGAAAGATGCTCTCAAAAATTACTATAATCATTTCCTGCCACTTATATTGCTTAGTTGAGAGGAGGTTTTATTTGTACAGGCCCCAGTTATGAAAAAGTAATTCATTGAATTCCTATTACTGATCACATTGGTGTATGCTTTCATATTTTCATATGAATGGTACCAGTATGAATTCATTTGCATTGCACATTTTCATGCCCTCATTGTTATCAATGGCAGGGTGGTAGAGTTTCAGAGAAGAAAGGGAAGGAGAAATGTAAATCCGTGTATTGGTTAAAGTAAAACAAAAATCCTAAATCTCAGTGGCATATCACAGTTAAAGTTTATTTCTTGTTCATATAAATGGAGAATGGGGACAGAAGAATCTGTTCCTGCTGCTGTTTAGAAATGCAGGCTGAGAGTGGTTGTCTCTTTCACTAAATTGCAGGGCTGTCATTATCTCCTTGGAGATTCACAGATGGAGGAGAAGCTAGTGAGGTGTCTCTAAGCAAATATCCCCTTGGCCAAGTTTGGTCACATGACTGCAATGAAGGTTGGGAAACACGCTTAGGAGGAAACAGAAACTGATTTGGTAAATAGATAAGTTTCAGCCACAAGGTCTGAAAGGATACATCTGGGAGGATGAAGCTACAAAAAAGTTTAGTATTAATACAGAATGGAAAAAAAAAAATGAAGACATTGACAGTCTTATGGAAAAGAGTAAGGGAGTAGATGAGAAGGGATGAATGAAACTGTAGAAATAGGAATAGCATTTCTTAAAGGGAGAGGGATGATGGTGTGAGGAGCAGCGAGGAGGAGTAAGTTGCTGAATGAAGTGTTAATATAAGGAAAACATTGGATGGTTTCTGAATTTTGCCAGACAGTGGCCCACGTGTAGAAAAGTGGAAGTTCTGGCTTTTTTGTTTGTTTTAAACATATTCTGCAATATGACTCCTGAGTGTCAAACATAGTACTTAGTCCTACTTGCTCAAAAAGATAATCAAGACTGGTGATAAAACAGTGAAATGTGTAGAGATCCCTGAATAAAGAATTTCCATCTTCCTTATCTCCAGCTTTCTGTTTAGGTTAGTTATAAAATCCAGTGCCCTTGCCTGTGAGATTAAAAACCAGCCTGTCTGAGAAGGCTAACTATTGTCAGGAAGGTGAGATTTTTCTCACCAATAAAGATGTCTAAACTAAAGGCCATGTCCTGCTTTGGTAGTTTATGTATTTGTATGATTTATGTATCATGTCAAACAGTCTGTCACAATGTTTAATTGTTGATGAATATAAAGTTGCTCATAGGAAACAGTGTATCTGTTAAGCTGGAATTGCTATTTTATTCCTTTTGTCTAGTCCCCTTTCCTTCTTTCCGTTTATCAAAGCAGGAGTCCTCAATCTCCAGTATCTAATGCCTGATAATCTGAGGTAGAGCTGATGTAATAATAATAGAAAATAGTTGCATAATAAATGTAATGTGCTTGAGTCATCCCAAAACCATCCCCCACCCCTGACAGTGGAAAAATTGTCTGCCATGAAACTGGGTCCTGGTGTCAAAAAGATTGGAGACCGCTGCTTTAAAGAGTGTTAGTATGTTTTGTAATTTTACTGAAATTTGTACAAAAACTCCTCTATTTCCCTTATTTTTTTTTTTTTTTAGTAAGATTCAGTCTCCGTAGAGACTGTCAAAAATTGCCAATGCCGACTATATTTCAAGTCGTCATGGCGGGGTATTGGGAAAAGTTTTCAATTAGCAATAATCGCACCTCGGATAAACCTCATTGGCTACGATACTGCCACTGCGCAAAGCTCTATTTCCCTTATTTATTGTTCCTTCATTCAGCAAATACTTGCTGAGGGTCTTCTCTGTACCAGATAAGGGTCTCCCAGTCAGTACTTGTATGGAAAATAATTTTGTCAGTAAGGGGAGGGTATTTTTTTCTGTACAATTCAGGGAGGAGAAATTCTGCACTGCCAGTAACATTCCTAATTAGAATGAAGTGTATCAAGATATCTGCCTAATATGTCCAAAAGTTTATAAGAATCCAAGTTTTAGTTTAGATTTTCTGCTAATAGTAATCTTTTGGCTATTATAGAAAAATGGAAAACAATGAAAAGTAAGATTAAATATCAATAGTTCTCACAATCCTATCTTCCAGATACGGTTGTCTAGATGAACATATTTGATGTTGCTGTGGGTAAGTGATAATACTATTGGGTTGGCCCAAAAGTTCATTCAAGTTTTTCCATAAGATAGTATGAATGAACAAACTTTGGGCCAACTCAATATATTTGTTCTGTAATATGATTTTTTAAAATCTTACATGTAGAATTATGAACATTTCTCCAGATAAATCTGATTGCAGGATATTTTCAGGACATATCATAATTTGTCTAACATTTCTCTCATTGGACACAATTCATTTTTAATTTGCGCTGTGATAATGTCACTGCAGTTAGACTGTATATACATTCGTGATTCCATTCTTAAAATTGCTATAAACTAAAATAAAAGAATTTATTTTAAAAATACTTGCCAAATTGCCTTTCAGGAAGTTAATGCTGACTGCAGTTCCTACTAACGATGTGTGAGAATGTCCTGTTTTTTTCTCCTGTGCCGAGACTGAGTACTACCCAACCCCTTTTAATTTGAACTTCAGAATCTCACAGATATTTGAAATGTTGCAAAATACCACTTTTTTAAAATAGTAATTTTTTCTTATCAGGATAAAGTTAGTATGTAATTTTGTGAAATATAATATGCAGTTACTATACTCAGACATGCTTCATGTCTTCTACCAATTTGACTTTTCTATTAGAATTTATTAGTTTATAATTTTAGGGGGTTGACTATCATCGGCCTTCAAATGTAATTTTACATTTCCAAAATTGTCATATGATTTTAATTTACAACTTGGAAGAAAAAAAAAACATGATTTGTGAAAGCTATACAGGAGATCCAGGTTCAATGCCTGGATAGGGAAGATCCTCTGGAGGAGGGCATAGCAACTCATTCCAGTATTCTTGCCTGGAGAATTCTCATGGACGGAGAAGCCTTGTGGGTTACAATCCATTGGGTCGCAAAGAGTCAGACATGACTGAGCAACTAACAGACACACATATTAAGTACTTCAGTCAAAAACAGAATTGTCTCAAATATAATTTCTTAAACTTCAAGTCTATCTAATATAACAACTCATTCTGGAAACGAATAGTATCCCTATTTTGTAACTTTGTTTTGACAAAATAATCACCAAGACAGACAGTTTAGTTAATCTTTTGAGACAAGATATATCTCAAATGTATTGTCTTCAACTCCACTTTTACCTAATGTGGTAACTTGCCAAAAATGAAGAGTTTTAACCTTTTTCCTTTCCTGGGTAACAAATTACAGGGAAAAAAAAATCAGAGCAAAATCCTGCTTCTCCCAGGTACATTCATGTTAGCCACTGTGGATTATTGTACTTTTTAAAAGCACAGTATGCGTTTTTATCCCTTTGTAGTCTGGCCCACACTGCTTCCTCTTCCTCCAATGCCCTGTGTTTTGGTGAGCTTCTTCTCGTTCTGCAGAACTCTATGTAAAATAGATGACCAGTGCAAATTCAGTGTGTGAAGCAGTGCACTCAAAGCCGATGCTCTGGGACAACCCAGAGAGATGGCTTGGGGAGGGAGGTGGGAGGGTGTTTCAGGATGGGGGAACATACGTGCACCCATAGCTGATTCATGTTGATGTATGGCAAAACTCACCATAATATTGTAAAGAAATTATCCTTCAATTAAAATAAATTAAAAAAAAAAACTATATGTGGTAGATATGACACATGATGCCTATTCCTACACAGTCCTTGTAGAACTACTGAAGTTCCTTCCTGTTAAAAGTGGACTGGACATAGTCAGCAGTGTTTATATTGTAGGATTCTGGGTAACCAGGCTAGCCAAGTGCACCAGAGGTGAACCACTGAACAAAGCTGAGCTAAACCAAACACTTGCTGAGGAATTTGGGATAGTCTCTGAGAGGCTGAGCAGAGCTGAGGCTGAGGGGTGACTTGCATTGGGGACAGAATAGATGCCACTGTGACAAACCTTAGACATGTACAAGTTAAACTAGAGCAGAAATGATAGCCAGTCTGCAGAATAGTTTCCATTATTGACTTTCACAGGAGGTAGCATTCCAATCCATCTATACTTTCTACTAGTTTAAACCATTTCTCGCCCTTGAAATAAAAGGATGTTGAAAAGAAGGTAGATCAAATATCACTGCTTTCTTGAAGCTTTTACTGAGTACCTATAGACCAGTTAAATTACTTTTAATCTCTTAGATATTTGTACATATGCTACAATAGCTTGTCAATTTGTTTTTTCAAGTGAAGACCTAAAATTGAGTGCTCACTATCTGCTATACATAATGCTAGGTATTATTATAATTCATGTATTATTCTCACATCAACACTATAAAGTTGGCATTCACTACATTATTATTAATGAGGTTTTATCCTTTGCCCAACATCATTGTTGGAAACAGAAGGAGCCATGATTGCATATCAAATCTGCCTAATTTCAAGCAGCGCATCTCAAACCACTATATTAAACTGACCCCCAGCACTAATAGTTGTTTATAATCTCTGAACTTGCTAAATGGTGAGCTCCTTGAAGTTAGTGTACTATGTACATTGTTTCAAATGTTGGGACAGTACCTATTGAGCACCAAATGCTCAATATAGGTTAAAATTTAAAACTATCTAGCATTACCCAGATTGTAGTCTCTGGTTCCTGGTCTGTTTCTTTCTAAGCCATTAATATTAGGACAAACATATAAAGTCCCACATACATATGGGCATTTGTACAAACATCAGATGCCCAAGAGCTTCCCTGACGGCTCAGTGATAATGAATCCGCCTGCCAATGCAGGAGACATGGGCTCAGTTACTGGATGAGAATGATACCCTGGAGAAAGAAATGGCAACCCACTTCAGTATTCTTGGCTAGGAAATCCCATGGACATAGGAGCCTGGTGGACTACAGTCCATTTGGGTCACAAATAAGTCGGACATGACTAAGCGACTAAACAACAAACAGCGGGTGCCCAAATTATGGAGATTCTTAATTTTCTGTTTTCTCGGTGTGGAGATAAATAATGTATTTGTTTTATATTTTTGTGCTGTTGTTGTTCAGTGACCCCATGGCCTGCAGCAGGCCAGGCTTCCCTGTCCTTCACTGTCTCCCGGAGTTTGCTCAAACTCACGTCCATTGAGTCGATGATGTCATCCAACCATCTCATCCTTTGTCACCCCTCAGACAGTCAGAAAGATTGTCCTGCCCTCAATCTTTCCCAGCACCACGGTCCTTACCAGTGAGTCAGCTCTTTGCATCCGGTGGCCAAAGTTTTGGAACTTCAACATCAGTCTTTCCAATGAATATTCAGGGTTGACTTCCTTTAGGATTGACTAATTTGATCTCCTTGCAGTCCAAGGGACTCTCAAGAGTCTTCAACACCACAGTTTGAAAGCATCAATTCTTTGGTGCTCAGCCTTATCTTTGGTCCATACATGACCACTGGAAAAACCATAGCTGTGACTATACAGACCTTTGTTGACAAAGTAATGTCTCTGCTTTTTAATACACTGTCTAGGTTTGTCATAGCTTTTCTTCCAAGGAACAGGCATCTTTTAATTTTATGGCTGCAGTCACCATCTGCAGTGATTTTTGGAGTCCAAGAAAATAAAGTCTGTCACCGTTTACATTATTTCCCCATCTATTTGCCATGAAGTGATGGGACCAGATGCTATGATCTTCATTTTTTGAATGTTGAATTTTCAGCTTTTTCATTCTCCTCATTCACTTTCATCAACAGGCTCTTTAGTTCCTCTTCCTTTTCTGCCTTAGCATGATGTCATCTGCATATCTGAGGTTATTGATATAACCCCAGGAATCTTGATTCTGATTGTGCTTCATCCAGCCCAGCATTTCGTATGATGTATTCTGGGTATAAGTTAAATAAGCAGGGTGACAATATACAGCCCTGACATACTCCTTTCCCAATTTGGAACCAGTCTGTTTCTCACTGTTGCTTCTTGAGCTGCATACAGTTTTCTCAGGAGGCAGGTAAAATGGTCTGGTATTCCCATCTCTTTTAGAATTTTCCACAGTTTATTGTGATCCACATAGTCAAAGACTTTGGCATAGTCAATGAAACAGAGTAGATATTTTTCTGAAATTGCCTTGCTTTCTCTATAATCCAGTGGATGTTGCCAATTTGATCTCTGGTTTCGCTGCCTTTTCTGAATCCAGCTTGTGCGTCTGGAAGTTCTCGGTGCACATACTTTTGAAGCCTAGCTTGAAGGATTTTGAGCATTACCTTGCTAGCATGTGAGATGAGCAAAGTTGTGCAATTGTTTGGACATTCTTTGGCGTTGCCCTTCTTTGGGATTGGAATGAAAACTGACCTTTTCCAGTCCTATGGTCACTGCTGAGTTTTCTAAATTTGCTAGCATGTTGAATGCAGCACTTTCACAGCATCATCTTTTAGGATTTGAAATAGCTCAGCTGGAATTCCATCACCTCCACTAGCTTTGTTCATAGTGATGCTTCCTAAGGCCCACTTGACTTCACACTCCACGGTGTCTGGCTTTAGGTAAGTGATTACACCATCATGGTTATCTGGGTCATTAAGACCTTTTTTGTATAGTTCTTCTGTGTATTCTTGCCACCTCCTCTTAATCTCTTCTGCTTCTGTTAGGTCCATACTGTTTCTCTCCTTTATTGTGCTCATCTTGCTTGAAATATTCCCTTGGTGTTTCTAATTTTCTTGAAGAGATCTCTAGTCTTTCTCATTCCATATTTCCTTGTATTCCTTTGCATTGTTCACTGAAGAAGACTTTCTTATCTCTCCTTGCTATTCTTTGGAAGTCTGCATTCATATAGGTATATCTTTTCCTTTCTCCTTTTCCTTTCACTTCTCTTCTTTTCTCAGCTATTTGTAAAGCCTCCTCAAACAACCATTTTGCCTTGTTGCATTTCTTTTTCTTGGGGATGGTTTTGGTCCTCACGTCCTGTACAGTGTTACAAACCTCCATCCATAGTTCTTCAGGCACTCTGTCTACCAGATCTGATCTCTTGAATTTAATTTTCACTTCCAATGTATAATGGTAAGGGATTTGATATAGTCATACCTGAATGACCTAGTGGTGTTCCCTGTTTTCTTCAAAGTAGCTACTTTTTTTGGTACTGTACTCAGTCATATTTTAGAAAGTATGAAAATTGTAATATAAAACTCAGTGGAACACATTTAATAAACCTAATGGTAGCAATGTCCATTTTTCTTTAGGACTATGTAAAAGCTAGTAACATGATCAAGTTAGGTACAACAGTCAGGTTTGAAGTGAAGGAAATTTTAATGATTTTAGCTGATATTTCCATAAGTGGCAATGAGTGCTAGTATGACTATGCAATTAGAAATCCTGAAACTGACACAGTTTCTAATTCTATGATTTTGTTTCTAATGCCATGATTGAATTAGTACAATTTGATTTACCATAGGAGGAGTCCGTAAAGCATTTTGATCTGCTGCCAAATATGAATAGCAATATTTAGCCTGCATGTCTGTATTTTTCTTTTAAATAATATATATTCCCATGTTCATCCCTATCAATAGATTTCAAGTAAAGCAAAATTTGTACTATTGAATTCTCCTAGCAGAACAAGAAAAGGGGATAGGAAAATGACTGTTTGTAATTTTATTTAATAATTATTTCAAAATCAAAGCAATAGAACAAGGCTACCTTTAACTGAATGTCACAGATTACCATTTACTGTGAAACTGATAAGATACACCTCTTCTCTCTTCCTCCTCTTATGCAGTTTAGCAAGAGTTTAATCATCACTAGATCCTTGATAGGCAAACATCTTGTCATTTTGCCCACACCACACCTTATGAGTAGCTACAGCAAGCATGCTTTTTAAATTTGCATTTTCCTTCAAAAACGTGTCATTGTCTTATCCTACAACTATATCAGCACAGGAAAACACACACAAAAAAATCTATACTGATGGCACAATATTTGTCATAACAAAAACACTGGAGACAATTTTAATATCTCTCAAGAATGACTCTCAGGTATAGCTTATCCAATAGGCTACACTCTTAAGGCAACTGTTGAATAAGACACCTCTCTATGTATTACACAGAAAAATCTGCAAGGCACATTAAATAAAAGTGCAAGGTACAGGACAATGTACAGTATGCTGAACTCATTTGATAAAATACCTTGGGAATGCATTCCCAAGTTCATGTATTTTCCATTCAAATAAATTGTTTTGAAATTCAAGTTTCAGCAGCCACTATCTCAAATGTTTGAGATTCTTTAAATGATCCTTTTGATTTTGTATTATATCTGACTTCCAACTTCCAGCCTCCATTGCTAATAAAAGTGTCTGCAGTTTTGATAAATTCTTTTTTCACCTTTTCCAATGTGCAGAACCTCTTTGTGATATCCCTTCCTAAGTACTCAGTTGGGCAGGATGAAGAGGCATGCCTCCTCGGTGGGTTTCTTATTCTCCCATCCCCATTATGGGATGGGAAGCAAGGAGGGCTAGAACCAGGGCTGATGAGCTGGTACATGCAGAGGTGAAGTCTGGCCGCAGCTGGTTCCTGTATAAATGGAGGGATCCCATCACCAAGGCCTTTTAAATGAATGCTCCTCTCCCTTCTGAAAACAGAGGCCCTTCTTTCTTCTTCTTGAAGAAAGGCCTTCATGTTTCCTTTCCTCTCTTGTGCTTTATTGGAGATGGCAGGCCTTAAAATTGGCCTTGGCACATCAGCCAACTAGCACAGGTAGGAAAAGAAGGTTTCTCTAGGGTAAGGAAACCGAAGCTTCCAAACAGAAGGAATGTAATAGCAGATATCCTGCCAGTTCCCTTCTCAGGCAAGAACCAACCAAGCCTTGTGTCCTGCGGGCAAAACCCCTTGAAATTGAACCACTTCCGGGAATACAAAAACAACAAACATTCTAGGACATCTGTGTTACTTAACAAAACTTTTTAGACAAATTGATCAGTGACTTTCCTCTGGAATGCCTTGGACCCAACATTTTGTCGTTTTGATGTAGACTTTTTGAATATTACAGAATAGGTGTGAATTGGGACAGTTGCTCTCTTCTTCAGAGAGAATATCAGATTTGTCAGTATCAAAGTTGGCAAATGAAAATAACAGAGCCAGTTTAGGCTTCATTTCTGTGGGTTTTCTTTTAAACAGTATATCCTATCCTTTTCCAGTGAACAGATATCTGGTTGAACAAAAATTGAAATAGTCAATTCACCTAGCAAGAGAAGCAAAGAACAAAATGAGAGAGGATTTGTGATTTTTAGGTAATAATTATTTACAAAGCACAGTAGTTGGAACAAGTCTTCCTGGCATGAAGTAGTATTTAAGATAGTTCAGATGCACTAATTTGCTACAAAATCTGCGTGTATTTGTCAACTGTATTTATACACCCACACAAACACACCCCCACACACCCCAGCACATACAACCCTCTAAGATCACACTGCCAAAATTTATCTATACTTTTAATAGTTCATGGCATTAAGTTAAATTTTATTTCAAGGACTGTCACAACCTAGAGATAAATAGGATCTAAGTACTGAGGTAATACATTTTGGAAAATAATATTTTCATGATAAATCTTACATACCTATCATCATTCCAAAAGCTCCTTACACTCTAGATTCTAGAATTAAAATGGGGAAGGGTTTTACATTTAGGAAGTATAAGCTGAAAGTATTTATTTCAATTCAATATAGAATAAGCTGAAAGTATTTATTTCAGTTCAATATAGAGTATTTATCAGAGTCAAGATAACAACCAATGTGTACAAAAATTTACATGACAAGAGGAACAATAGACAATGTAGCACCTTTAGAAAAATAATTAAAAGATTTGTTGCATTTACAGGTAAGTGCCACATTGGAAATTTACAACACAGTAATTTACTGCAATCAATGACAGGAGAGTTCCACAAAGAAACAAAGCTCTTACACTCCAGATTTTCGGAAGGTATTATTGGAATGCTTAACTGTAACCACAGAATTTGTACATCCTTAAGGACTGAGCTCACAAAAGTCACAAACGGTTTTCATAGCATATATTATGTAAATGGAGTCCACTGTGTTCGGACAGCTGGCTTAGTGTCTCTGACAGGTGTGAAGCCTGGAAGAATTACTGGCTTGATGGTGATCTTTCTGTATCCGGCAAGACAGACCTTCTCCACAGTAACAACGCTGGAATATCTCCAGCCCATGGGAGCCTTTTCTCCTGTGTTTGGTACACACTTGACCTTCCTTGAGAACAGGTTTACAGATCTTGGACCAGAAATGTCTAGCACAACACAACCCCGCAGCGCAGTCTGATGAGCGAAGACAGACAGAACCTTCTTGTCCTAGGGAGACAATAGGAAAAGCACCTGGTCACTGCTCAGCCTGCATTATTTCATTAAGGTAATCTAAAAGACACTGTTAATGTGCTAACAAAAAAGTCTTCAGATCCTTTCACCTACCTTTGGTATGATACATTCTTGAAGACAGTGTAGTTCTTCTGGAGTACCCATCCAAGGTACTGTGTTCATTACCAAAGTTTTCAATTATGGTTTCCTCGATTTCCCCTCGATGGAAATGATTTTGATCAGAAGGCATGCATATCCCTAAGGAAGCAGGAGATAGTGATTAACTCCAGAGCTGTAATATGTCTGCTAATAGCTGTCACAGTGGCAGTCTGCTACGCCTATGCCAACTTGAGCTACCTCATTGTAGTGACATTAAACGTGAGCCAAACTTCCTAGTGTTAAATCAAAACTCCACGATGGACAGAAGCATCAGTGTGTGCACTCTGCACTCATACATAACAGCCCCAATCTAGACACTTAAAAAATACCTTCTCAGCAACCGTGGTAGTGGCAATGAAATTTCTGCCCATTTTAATATCACCCTTGGGGTAAGAAAAATAAAATACAGTCACTTAAAAAATTGTATTTAAAGACTTTTCTGCCCTCCATGCTATAAGGATTCTGCCAGACTAAGTTAAGCAAATGCAATGCTTGCTGCCTGGAAGATTACAATCTTTTCCACCAGTTACTTTACTGTATAATTTCTATATTACAGAGAGATTTAGTTAGTTCATCCCAGAGTATTATTGGGTCCTAAGGAGGATCGCCACCCTTAAATTTATTTCTGGAGCCTTCTTGGGCTGAGTCTACCTCTCTGAGACATTAAAATTTCGTGGGTCTGTGGTTGGGGGGAGAGTACTTATTTTAAGGTAGCAGGAGGCAGAGGCAGATAAAGATGGAGAAGCCAGGATGTGAGGGCGTCAGGATCTCCTTTAAGAATGATCTGCACAGGTAAATCGCTTGAAATGACAACAGCTTGAACGCGGATCTTGAAAGAGACTTATCTGGCAGAGCTGTCAGAAGCCCGGTAAGAAAAATGGAAAAGGCAACTAAATGCCCGTTCTGATTTCCTTGGGGTCTCTGTAAGTTCCACCTCCCTGCCCATCTTCATTCTCAAGTTGTATCAAATTCTTAGGGAAGTGTTCACCCTGAGGTAAGACGCCCTCTTAAGGCATCGAGGGGCACAAAGGGATATAGGAGCTCCAAGACCTCCGTACTTATCTTTGCTTCCAGGGTAAACACTGGCCTGAGATCCTTTCTGGGGAACCTCGCACGTTGAACTCCCATTGGCAAGGTAGTGCCGGAGTGTTCTCAGCTGAGAGCATTGTCTCTCAGCTGTGGGCGCGCTAGCAGAGGATGGAGTCCGAAAGAGAGCTGCCCGACTCACCGTTTTTGCAGTGATTCCCAGGGCAGCACATCGCGTGACGCATGCAGCGCTTTCGGAGCTTGCGACAGGCTAGGCAGATTTGCGCGCCGGCTCCGCGGGCGGGACTCGCGCAGTACTCGTCGGCGCTGCAGTCCTCGTCCTCAGCGCACGGGTACGGCTGCGGGAAGGGGCCCGGAGAGGGTGAGGCCCTCGGGCACCCCGCACCACACTCCTGGGCTCCTCACGCTCCCTTTCAGCCCACCTCTCCAAAAACTGTTGCCGCTCACTGCTCCCAAAGGCAGTTGCCAGACGCACCTTCAACTACTCTGACACGGCCCGTTCTGCGCCCTCGTCCCCAAATGAGACCCGTGTAGGATCGCCGCGTTCCCGATCCCCAAGACCCTTCTCACCTGGTGGTTGTCAAGGGTCTGGAACTTGTTGCCGCCCTCAAAGGGAGTTCCGGGAGCCGCGCTGACGGCGGAGCCTGGGTGCCCGGCAGCGCCGCTCAGCGGTGGGGGCAGGTTCTTGATGGCGTTGGAGTTGAGAACGAAGTTCAAGGTGGCGCTCACCCCCAGCAGAGGGTGACCGCAAAGAGCCGCAGCCGCCAGGGCGACCCAGACCCGGGCAGCACCCGCTGTGCGCAGAGCCGTCATCTCAGAAGGACTCAAGGGAGAGAGAGAGAAAGGGGAAAGGACTGTCACTTTGCACGCCTAGTCCCCACTGAGCTGTGTTGGCGCAGCTGCAGAGACGGGGCTCGGAGCGCCTCCACCAGTCCCAGAGTCCTGACCCTGACTGCAGGGCTCTGCGCCGCCACCGCCGCGGAGGCTGCCTTTATACTGCGGGCTCCGAGCATTCCGGCCCCTCCGGGGAAGACAACAAAGCCGGATTGGGATTTCAAAGCGCTGGGAGGGGCTGGAAGGGGGTGTGTTTGTGTACATGAAGGGGAGCCTTTGACACTCTTCACCCCACCCCTCCCTTGCGAAGATCCTGCCCCTGTCCAGCTCACCTTGGGGTGACGGTAATCAGGGAGCATTAGAGGAGACAACTTTAATAAATGCGGGAAGTGGGAGGAACCTCGGGAACTCGGGTGCCCTTCCCTTGGAGTAGGAGTATTGGGATCTGAAACACTTTCAGACAGGCATTGTGATATTCTCTGTAAAGACACCTCTCTCTTCTCTTCTTTACGCTAGTACTATTTTTTTATTGCGCACATAATATTTAATATTAAATACAACCCAATCAGTAATTCAAAGCCCTTATGAAAACGAGAGGGCCAGGTGGCTGCTGCGAGTTGATGATTAACCCTTTAGAGTCACGATTTGCAGATTTGGGGTGAGATCCTTGGCTTTGAGTTCGTTTAATTCCAGTCCCCCCTCCTTCTTCCCCTTCCCCCGCCCCCACGAGAAAAATGTGCAAAGAGAAGGGCATTTGCACATCAAACGAGAGTAAGAAGGAAGAAGAACGAATGCTCTTTTGATGGGAAGTTTAGAGAGGGAGGCGAGAGACTGGTGTTTGGAAATTAGATCAGGGGCGGGGGGAAGAGGGAAATGACCATCCGATAATCAAGCTATTTAATGTCCTTTGAATCTGAGCAGTCGCGGCTGTAGATGAACTTGATTAGGCAGACACGCAAGATCAAAGTGGCCGGAGCGAAAGCGGACAGGGTCCAACGACTGGGTCAGTGGTCCTTCCCTGATTCTCCCTTCTCAATGGTGGGTTAACTCAAGGAGATAAGAAACCCTTAAGGCTTAGCGCCTGACTTCCTCATTAGTATTTCATATTGCAAAGCTAGAGAACGCCTGTGTTTGATCCCAAGTCACCCCGTTCCTGGGACCCGCTCTGGGGAGATAAGAGACTAGCTTCAGAAAAGGGGAAGCTGAAAGTGAATTTATCATCATTTAAAGCAGTGTTTAAAAATAATAAAGCAAGGCTAGTGTGTAAGAATGTCGTCCTGCTGATGCATTGCCAGTAATTGATTCAACAAAAATATGTTGGAAGCCTAATACCCTGGCAGTGGTCTGTCCTTCGCTTTGTTGCCCTCAGGAGGAGGGGGTGGGCTACATTGAATACAAATAGTCTGACTAAAGTAATAGTGAAAGATAATAAACATACACAGTTCTTTTTAAAGCAGGCTGATATTATAAGTATCAGAAGATAGAAAACTGCCATGTGAATTTAGAAAAAGATGATTGAATAATCACTGTGGAGTAAAAAAAGATTAGGATATATTTACTTTGTGCTCCCTAACCTCCAGGGTATTTATAATCACTTTGCATAATTACCTACAATATTCATTACTGAGAACACTACCAAGGGTAACACCTGGTGGTCTTGAAGTAGTATAATAATCCAAAAGTTGAGAGGGAAAGGGGTGATTTTAAAAAGAAGTTTGCAATGGTCTATGTTCTACTTCCTTGGGTTTCAGAGGTCATATTAAGACTATCTTCTAAACAATTATTTACTAATGCCTCTATTTCCACTGGTGCCCTTCCCTCCTATCCCAAACTCTATCCTGTGAAATCTCCTCTGGCTTACTGATAATTCTTCCTCAAAATTCCAGCACGGATTAACTCTCACCTATTTCTTCAGATTTTGTTAAGAACGTGTATAATGACCCAGACTTGGCTACTACTCTAAAAAATTTTGGAACAAATTGAAATTTGGAAACAAAGGGGAGGTTGTTTATATTGGCTTTTGAAAAATGAGCTTAAGAAATGAACAAGTCAGTACACCTTTTGAGAATCAGCAATGATCCAGGTCTCCCCTGGGCAGATATGCTATCACCCTCAGCCAAGATGAAGTTTACATGATTATAGATGGAGAGATATTCTAGCATAAAAAGGTAAAGGCATAGGGGATTTTGTGTGCTATATTATCACTTGCAGAATATTGACAATAATGCCAGTAATCAGTGTATTGAGCACCTTCCATGTGGTAGAAAATCTAGAGTCTGTCTTAAATTCTTATAGTGCAAAAATGTGGAGAAAGAATCCCATGCCCTTGGGATGGGTTTAAAATGTTTCTTCCTAGGCCCATTCTCCTATTTAAATGTTTAAATACAAAATATGCTTTATCACACTTAAAGCCAATTTCTTTTCCTCTTTTTTGGAAGAGATGGTACACGTGAATCCATTTAATGAACTTAGTCCATTAAGAGCTTGAATTCACAAATGAAACCATTGTCTAGAGACCAAAAAAAAAAAAAAACAAACGTGGAACAGTTTCATAAGTAAAAGGAAAACTTTAACAAAAAGCCACGTTGCATAAATTCAGTCTTAATCCTTGACCATGTACATCTGATATGGTCTGATGCTCATTAAACTTGGACAGAGGCTGATATACTCAGTTTGGGGAGGTAAGTCAATAATAGGGTTTCATGATCAAATCCTTCCCTACTTCCCACATTCCTCCTGTAATCATGATTTGAAAGCTAATAATAGTGATTTGGTCAATATCTGAGTTCTTGCTATGAGTTAAGCATTGTATGTGATACTGTATGAAAAGAGATGAGTATCATGTTAATGCTGGCATTAGCTCACTTGTGTCCGACTCTTTGTGACCCTGTGGGTGATAGCCTGCCAGGATCCTCTATCCATAGAATTCTCCAGGCAAGAATACTGGAGTGGGTTGCCATTCCCTTCTCCAGGGAATCTTCCCAACCCTGGGTCTCCTGCATTGCAGGCAGATTCTTTACTGCCTGAGCTATCAGTCCATGGGACTGCAAAGAATTGGTCATGACTGAGTGACTAACACTCATGTTATTTATCTACAAATAATTTAGTTGGGGGAGGAAGTAAGCTCTTAAATTATACAGGAATGAACTTTTGTAGGAGGTCCTTAGAGAGACCTGAGTCTGTAGCAGGCCAACCTTTTGTACCAAATGGAAAAATTTAGTTTGTCAATGGAATCTCCATTTGAAAATTCTTTTCATGATTGAGTTTGCTCAGTGGCCACAAAAGAGCAGGATGAGTAAGGAGGCTTACCAAGAACACACAGTTTTTATTCAGTGAGTTCCCATTACATGCAGAATGCTACCCTACTTCCTTTGGGAGCATGCCCACAAAATATTAAAGGCAGTCTTTTTGTCCTCAGAAAGCTTTCTATCTGTGAGTAGTTGGAGAAACAAATATACCTACATGGAATGGGGGAAGAACTCCTCCAAAATAGACTATTCTTTGTTAACATGGGGAAGATTATATTTAGAGACATATTAAGTCTAGGAAATGTGACCAACATGTCTCGGGGAACAGAATGTTCTGATGACTGAGTCTCTCTAAGCAGATAGATGACAGAGGTGATAGGAATCAGGGCAGGTGTATTTAGTTGATTTGTTGTTGTTCAGTCACTAAGTCATGTCTGACTCTGGGACCCTATGGAGTGCAGCATGCCAGGCTCCCCTGTCCTTCACTATCTCTTGCAGTTTGCTCAAATCCACGTCCACTGAGTCAGGGATCTAACCATCTCATCTCTGCCACCCACTTCTCCTCCTGCCTTCAATCTTTCCCAGCATCAGGGTCTTTTCCAGTGATTTGGCTCTTTGCATCAGGTGGCCAAAGTATTGGAGCTTCAACTTCAGCATCAGTCCTTCCAATGAATATTCAGGTCTGATTTCCTTTAGGATTAACTAGTTTGATTTCCTTGCTGTCCACGGGACTCTCAAGAATCTTGTCCAGCACCACAATTCAAAAGCATTAATTCTTTGGTACTCAGCCTTCTTTATGGTACAACTCTCACATCCATAATGACCACTGGAAAAACCATAACTTTGACTAAACGGACCTCTGTTGGTAAAGTAATGTCTCTGCTTTTTAATGTGCTGTCTAGGTTGGTCATAGCTTTCCTTCCAAGAAGCAAGCATCTTTTAATTTCACGGCTGCAGTCACTGTCCGCGGTGATTTTGGAGCCCAAGAAAATAAAATCTGTCACTGCTTCACTTTTCCCCCTTCTATTTGCCATGACGTGATAGGACTGAATGCCATGATCTTGGGTTTTTGAGTGTTGAGTTTTAAGCCAGCCTTTTCACTCTCCTCTTTCACCCCCATCAAGAGGCTCTTTAGTTTTTCTTCACTTTCTGCCACTAGAGTGCTATCATCTGTATATCTGAGGTTATTGATACTTCTCCCAGCCTAGTTTATTTCATTCTGAAGGGAAAGCCTACCTCTTATTTGATCTGGTGTAAATAGAACCGTAATCAATGCAATAAGTTTAATACTGTTCATTAGATTTTTAAATGGGTGAAATATTTACCAATGTGGGATTGAACCACATAACTCATAAAGGGCATACTGTGTGCTTTCCTCACATTCTAAGTGCTGAGTGTCTGCCATGGGATATTCATCAACCTTTTAATCCATAAGGGAGACAGACAAATAAACACCATAGGATTTGCAAGCTAGTTTTTATCTTTGCTGTTTCAGATTCTTAGGTAACTGCTACATTTTAAATTCATTATGTAACTCTCTTCTTCTGCCCTCTCTCCCTTTCTTCCTCCTTCTTAGCTTCTTTCTCTTTGTTAAATCAAAGGGAGCAGATCTGTTGTCATATAATTTTGCTTCACTGGGAAGACACTGAATAAATGTCATTTATGGTGAGTGTTGCCAACATTTTTGGAGGTACTGCTCTTGAATTTTTAGTAGGGATTCCTCATTCTTGAGGATAGTGTGTGTGTGTGTGTGTGTGTGTGTGTGTGTGTGTGTGTGTGTGTGTGTGTGTGTGTGTGTGTGTGTGTGTGTGTGTGTGTGTGTGTGTGTGTGTGTGTGTGTGTGTAATGACTTTCTCATTGGCCTTCAAAAGATTTTGGTCTCAGTGTTCTTCTTGATGTTAAATGAGCTTTTAGACCAGGCCCATGTTATGACTCCCGAGAGGACAGATTAGGCTTTTCTGCACTCCTCAGTAAAAACAGGGGGCGAGATTTGACAATGATTATGTTTATTTGGTCAGTGGAGATGGCCAGCCCTGATAAGTCAGGCTCCATGGTAGCTTTCTACCCTGGCTGAGAAGATGTGTTTTTCAGAAGCAGGATATTAAAAGCTAATCTGAAAATAGAGCTCAGAATCTAGAAACTTTTAACTAAAAATCAGAGAGGACCTTTTCTGATATCCTGACACTCAGAAAGGTTCTGTGGGATACATTGGCCAAAAAGTTCTTTTGGGTTTTTCCACAACTTATGACAAACCTGAACAAAGTTTTTGACCAACCCAGTAGTTACAAGGAGTACAAAACTGTCTCCTTAATACTCCCTGAAGGAGTTGACATTTCCAGCCGTGAAGACAGACCAATGACAGTAGAAGGCGGGATTCGAGATCTTCTTAAAACAGTCTCCAGAGCTAGAGAAAAATCATTTTCTTCTGTATCATTGAGTTCCTATTAATACCCCCTTTATAATGCAAGCACTCTGTAAGGGTCATGCCCAAGAGAAGTGTGCCCTGGTTTCAGGATTCTGGGGCTTGGAAATCTGTGCACCGGGGGCTGCTGCTGTGACAGTCGGCGGCTGACTGGTAAATGTGGGAACTTGCTCAAGCCACTTAACCCTCAGTGCTGGGGTTGGTCTTTCACTTATAAAATGGGGTTGGGGTGTGTGTGCGTAGAGAGGTCTCTTCTGACTACAAAAGCATCTCTCACCGTCCCCTCCCTACCTTTCTCCCTCCCTCCCTCTTTAAGCTCTGCCAGGGCAAGGCCTTTTGTACTCTGATTAAATAAGAACATCCTGCAAGAGACCTATTTTTTTCAAGCAGCCTTAAGATCCAGTAATAGTCACTGACATCAATACTGTATTTTGATTTTGAAGAAAATATGTATAAAGTTTTTGAAGAAAACAACCTCTGGAAATAAGGTAAATTACTTGAACCAGGTGATGTTTTGTAAAAGATGGATATAGATAGACATAAATATAGATTCGTAGTTTATATCATACGTCCTAGAAAATTCAACAGATTCAGAGAGTTCAAAAAATAAATGCCATGTGCAAACCCACCATTCAGTTTCTACACACATGCCCACAAACACGTATATATGGATGGACAGCAAGAGAGAGAGAGAAATATTTTTGCTTCACAAAATTGATTGTGATGTTTTAGAGCTGATTTCCCCCACCCCCCAAGAATCTCAGGCTAGTGAATTAAATGGGGTCTTAAGGTGAAAAATAGAAATAGGACCTTGAAAACACTTTTGTGTCCTGAGACCCTGTCTTAGAATCGTGAGGGAGTGGACCAGAATATAGACTAGAGACAGAACTATTAATTTTAGCAGGAAAGGGGACACATGTAAAAATTGGGCAAAGATTCTTCCTCACCCTCAAGTCCCAAAACTAAAAAAGAATTTTCAAATGAGTTCAGGGGTATTGAAGGGTGGAAGGGGGTGAGTTGGGGGAGCTACCTTTTGGGCAGACCCAGTAACCTCCAAAGTGGGAGCCTTGCGCCCCATGACCAGCCTCCAGCCCTGGATAATTTTCCAGCAGGCAGGCCTGGGTGATCTGCACTTAAGGAAGCCGAGAATTCCCATTGTTCACGTGCTCCTGGAGGCTGCTCACGGTGGCTGCACTTTGGTGTCACAACCCGTCGCCAGCATACAGTAGTGTAAAATGAAGCTTGTTTAAAGACTCTCTTTGATGAGTGAAGATCAAACGGCCTGGGGACCCCCGGTCTTAATCAGACTTGAGCCAGGATGGCATTTTCACAAATAGTCCGTTTGCTCGGCTTTGAGCAGACTTTGTGCTCAGCACATTCATCCGGCTGCGGGGCGAGTAATCTCGGCTGAAGCCCCTTGCCTGGTCACAAATCCGTTCACACTACAATAGCTGCTGTTAGTTTGCTATGTCAGTTCATGGGCAAATGAATATAGGGCCCTTCTGACTTAATTAAAGGGGGTGAGAGGAAAGGCGATGGGGAGGAAGATAAAAAGCTCCAGGCGCATTAGGCTCCCCTGTGTCTGGCTGCAAGTGGTAGAAAGCCGCTCTTCTGCTGCCCCCTGGTGGAAGATCCTTAGAAGTTCTTCGTAGGGACGCTACAAACGATTTATTAATCACGCAATTTATTCTTGAGATTGATTATCCAGGTCTAGTTATTTGCATATTGTATACCTTCTTCATGCTTCAGCATACTCGAAGTTGAATAATCTCTTGTACTTCTTAATGTTCCACAAAATTCCTTGTTCACAGATTGATTTAAATTTTCAACAGATTAAAATGACAACTGGGATTCGAGACATAGGTTCTCAGTAAATGTTCGTTTTGTTTGACTGAAGAAGGTGGATATATTGCACTCGTGGATAAAAATGTCAGGGTCTACAGATTGTTATAAATATCATATTATAGGAACATCCTAGATCAAATAAATCTTCAGAAAGATCATACAAATATAACTTCAGCGAGAATAAAATTTTAAAAGAATATTATTTTTTCATCTATTTGAAAGAGAAAATATTAACAATTTTGAAGTTCCATTGATCAAAAAAGAAGATATAAACTTATAGGCTTATGTAAAATAACAGTTATATACCCTATTTAATACTTCCATTTCTTTAGAGTCAACATGTTACACAAGTAGAAAAAGAACAGCAGAAAAATTAAGAAAAGAACATGCTGGAATACAGCTCCTACATAATACATGTAGCAGTTAAAATTAGTACCAGTAATGTTGTTGGAGAAGACTCTTGAGAGTCCCTTGGACTGCAAGGAGATCCAACCAGTCCATCCTAAAGGAGATCAGTCCTGGGTGTTCATTGGAAGGACTGATGTTGAAGCTGAAACTCCAATATTTTGGCCACCTGATGTGAAGAGCTGACTCATGTGAAAAGACCCTGATGTTGGGAAAGATTGAAGGCAGGAGGAGAAGGGGATGACAGAGGATGAGATGGTTGGATGGCATCACCAACTCAATGGACATAAGCTTGGGTGAACCCTGGGAGCTGGTGATGCTGACAGGGAGGCCTGGCGTGCTGCGGTTCATGGGATCACAGGGAGTTGGACATGACTGAGTGACTGAACTGAACTGAACTGAATGTATTGTTGTTAATTAACAGTTAATAATTCTAAACTGGAGAAGGAAATGAAAAACCCCACGGGCAGAGGAGCATGGCAGGATATAATCCAAAGGGTCTCAGATTCAGGCACGACTGAACAACTAAACACAACAACAAATTCTAAACTTCTCCCCAAGTTTCTTCTTATAACTCATTTTTCTTAAACACAAGTCCTTGCAGGAAAAAGTGTTTTACTACCGGAATTTATTTTACTGCACACAGGATTCTGAAAGATACATGCCACTCTCTAAACATTCAATTTAAGAAATGCTTTAGTGGTATACTGAATTCTGAGCTATGTTGATACAAAGTATAAAATTGTATACTACTCAGTATTATAATGTAAAATATATTTACAACAATGACTTTGTGAAACATACTCAGTCAAACTTTTCAAAATGTCGTTGATTTGATTAGTCAGTTCAGTCGCTCATTGGTGTCTGACTCTTCGTGGCTCCATGGAGTGCAGCATGCCAGCCTTCCCTGTCTATCACCGACTCCTGGAGCTTGCTCAAATTCATGTCCATCGAGTCTGTGATGCCACCCAACCATCTCATCCTCTCTCGTCCCCTTCTTCTCCTGCCTTCAATCTTTCCCTGCATCAGGGTCTTTACCAGTGAGTGAGCTCTTCCCATGATAGCTCAGTTAGTAAAGAATCCACCTGCAATGCAGGAGACCCTGGTGTGATTTCTGGGTCAAGAAGATCTGCTGGAAAAGGGATCAGCTACCCACTCCAGTTTCTTGGGCTTCCTTGGTGGTTCAGCTGGTAAAGAATTCGCCTATAATGTGGGAGACCTCTGTTTGATCCCTGGGTTGCGAAGATCCCCTGGAGAAGGGAAAGGCTACCCATTCCAGTATTCTGGCCTGGAGAATTCCATGACTGTATAGTCAGAGACTCTCTAGAGTCTTCTCCAACACTATAGTTCAAAACCATCAATTCTTCAGCACTCAGCTTTCTTTGAAGTCCAACTCTCGCATCCATACATGACTACTGGAAAAACCATAGCTTTGACTACATGGACCTTTGTCAGCAAAGCAATGTCTCTGCTTTTTAATATGCTGTTCAGGTTTGTCACAGCTTTTCTTCCAAGCAGCAAGCATCTTTTAATTTCATGACTGCAGTCATCATCTGCAGTTATTTTGGAGCCCAAGAAAATTAAGTCTGTCACTGTTTCCATCATTTCTCCATCTATTTGCCAGAAAGTGATGGGACAAGATGCCATAATCTTATTTTTTTGAATGTCTAGTTTTAAACCAGCTTTTTTATTCTCCTCTTTCACTTTCATCAAGAGGCTCTTTAGTTCCTCTGTGCTTTCTGCCGTAAGGGTGGTATCATCTGCATATCCAAGGTTATTGATATTTCTGCCGGCAATCTTGATTCCAGCTTGTGCTTCATCCAGCCGGCATTTCACCTGATGTACTCTGCATATAAGTTAAATAAGCAGGGTGACAATATACAGCCTTGACATACTCCTTTCCTGAGTTTGAACCAGTCCGTTGTTCCATGTCCAGTTCTAACTGTTGCTTCTTGACCCGAATACTGATTTCTCAGGAGCAGGTCAGGTGGTCTGGTATTCCCATCTCTTTAAGAATTTTCCATAGTTTGTTGTGATCCACACAGTCAAAGACTTTAGTGTAGTCAGTAAAGCAGAAGTAGATGTTTTTCTGGAATGTTCTTGCTTTTTGTGTGATCTAATGGATGTTGGCAGTTTGATCTCTGATTCCTCTGCCTTTTCTAAATCCAGCTTGAACATCTGGAAGTTCTTTGTTCACATACTGTTGAAGCCTGGCTTGGAGAATTTTGAGCATTACTTTACTAACGTGTGAGATGAGTGCAATTGTTTGGTAGTTTTAACATTCTTTGACATTGCCTTTCTTTGGGATTGGAATGAAAACTGACATTTTCCAGTGGCCATTGCTGAGTTTCCAAATTTGCTGGCATTTTGAGTGCAGCACTTTCACAGCATCATCTTTCAGGATTTGAAATAGCTCAACTGGAATTCCATCACCTCCACTAGCTTTGTTTATAGTGATGCTTTCTAAGGCCCGCTTGACTTCACCCTCCAGGATGTCTGGCTCTAGGTGCGTGATTACACAATCATCGTTATCTGGTTCATTAAGATCTTTTTTGTGTAGTTCTTCTGTGTATTTTTGCCACCTGTTCTTAATATCTTCTGCTTCTGTTAGATCCTTACCATTTCTGTCCTTTATTGTGCCCATCTTTCCTTGGAATATTCCCTTGGTATCTCTAATTTTCTTGAAGAGATCTCTAGTCTTTCCTGTTCTATTGTTTTCATCTATTTTTTTTGCATTGTTCATGTAAGAAGGCTTTCTTGTCTTTCTCTGGTGTTCTTTGGAACTCTGAATTCAGATGGGTTTATTTTTTGTTTTGTCTTTCACCTTTCACTTCTTTTCTCAGCGATTTCTAAGGGCTCCTCAGCCATCCATTTTTCCTTTTTGCATTTCTTTTTCCTGGGGATGGTTTTTATTACTGCTTCCTGTACATTGTTATGAACCCTCCATCCATAGTTCTTCAAGCACTCTATTAGATCTAATCCCTTGAATCTATTTGTCACTTCCACTGTGTAATCATAAGGGATTTGATTAGATTATACCTGAATGGCTTAATGGTTTTCCCTACTTTCTTCATTTAAGTATGAATTTTGCAGTAAAGGCGTTCATGATCTGAGCCACAGTCAGCTTCCAGTCTTGTTTTTGCTGACTGTATAGAGCTTCTCCATCTCTGACTCAAAGAATATAATCAGTCTGATTTCAGTATTAATCATCTGGTGATGTCCATGTGTAGAGTTGTCTCTTGTGTTGTTGGAAGAGAGTGTTTTATGACCAGTGCGTTCTCTTGGCCAAGCTCTGTTAGTCTTTGCCATGCTTCATTTTGTACTCCAAGGCCAGCCTTGCCTGTTACTTCAGGTATCTCTTGACTTCCTACATTTGCATTCCTGTCTTCTATGATGAAAAGAACATCTTTTTGGTGTTAATTCTAGAAGGTCCTGTAGGTCTTCTTAAAACCATTCAGCTTCAGCCTCTTCAGCATTAGTGGTTAGGGCATAGACTTGGATTGATGTGATATTGAATATTTTGCCTTGGAAATGAACCAAGATCATTTTGTCATTTTTGAGACTTCACCCAAGTACTGCGTTTCGAACTCCTATTGACTATGAGGGCTATTCCATTTCTATGCAATTTTTGCCCACAGTAGTAGATATAATGGTCATCTTAATTAAATTAGATAAATATATTTCTATCCCACCATCTTGGCCCTCCCTACCATCCCTCTAGGTTGTCAAGGAGCCCCGAGTTGAGCTTCCTGTGTGATACAGCAACTTCTCACTAGCTACCTATTTTACACGTGGTCATATTTGTTTCAGGGCTACTCTCGCAGTCCACCTTACCCTCTCCTTCCCCTCCTGTGTTCACAAGTGTGTTCTCTATGTCTGTGCTTCTATTCCTGCCCTTAAATAGGTTCATCAGTTCCATTTTTCTAGATTCCATATATGTGCTTTAATACATTATGTTTGTTTTTCTCTTTCTTACTTCACTCTGTAAAACAGGTTGTGGTTTCTCCCACCTCACCAGAACTGACTCAAATGCATTCTTTATATGGCTGAGTGTATTCCATTGTGTATATATATACTACAACTTTTTTATCCACTCATCTGTCAATGAGCATCTAGGTTGCTTCCATGTCCTAACTATTTTAAATTGTATTGCAGTGATCATTGGGGTACATGTTTTTTGTTTTTTTTTTTTTTTAATTATGGTTTTCTCACGGCATGTGCTCATTCATGGGCTTGCTGGGATATATAGTAGTTTTATTTCTAGCTTTTTAAGGAATCTCCATACTGTTCTCCATGGGCTTCCCTGGTAGCTCAGCTGGTAAAGAATCCTCCTGCAATGCAGGAGACCTGGGTTCGATGCATAGGTTGGAGAGATCCCCTGGAGAAGGGAACAGCTACCCACTCCAGTATCCTGGCCTAGAGAGTTCCATGGACTGTGTAGTCCATCAGGTCACAAAGAGTCAGACACGACTGAGTGACTTTCATTTCACGTACTGTTCTCCATAGTGCTATATCAATTTACATTCCCACCAACAGTGCAGGAGAGTTCCTTTTTCTCCACATCCTCTCCAGCATTTATTGTTTGTAGATTTTTTGATGATGGCAATTCTGATTTGTGTTAGATGATAATTCATCATAGTTTTGATTTGCATTTCTCTAATAATGAGCAAAATCGAGCATTTTTTCCTGTGTTTATTATCCATTTGTACATCTTCTTTGGATATGTGTCTGTTTAGGTCTTCTGCCCATTTATTGATTGGGTTGTTTGATTTTTGATACTGAGTTGTAAGAACTGTTTGTATAATTTATAGATGAATCCCTTGTCTGTTGGTTCATTAGCAAATATTTTCTTCCATTCTGAGAATTCCTTTTTTATGGTTTCCTTTGCTGTGCAAAAGCTTTTAAGTTTAATTTGGTCTTGTTTGTTTATTTTTGTTTTTATCTTCATTACTCCAGGAGGTGGACTAAAAAAGAGCTTGCTGTGATTTATGTCTGAGAGGTTTCTACCTATTTTTTCTCTAAATGTTTTATAATATCCAGCCTTATGATTAGGTCTTCAGATGATTTTATTTTTGTGTATGGTATTAGGGAGTATTCTAATTGCATTCTTTTCCATGTAGCTAAATTTTCCCACCACCATTTATTGAAGAGATGGTCTTTTTTCCACTGTATATTCTTTTCCCTCCTTTGCCATGGTGTGTGAGTTTATTTCTAGACTTTCTATTCTGTTCCATTGATATAAATTTTTGTTTTTGTGTTAGCATCATCTCATTTTTATTACTGTAGCTTTGTAGCATAGTCTGCAGTCAGAGAGCCTGATTTCTCCAGCTCTTTTTCTTTCTCAGGAGTACTTTGGCTATATGGAGCCTATTGTGTTTCCATACAAATTGTACATTTTTTAAAATCTATGTCTGAAAAATCTCACACCACTCTAATGGCAGAAAGTGAAGAGGAATTGAAGAGCCTCTTGATGAGGGTGAAAGAGGAGAATGAAAAAGCAGTCTTAAAACTCAACATTCAAAAAACTAAGATCATGGCATCTGATCCCATCACTTCACTGTAAATAAAAGGGAAAAAATTGTAAGCAGTGACAGATTTTATTTTCTTGGGTTCCAAAATCACTGCAGACAGTGACTGCAGCCATGAAATTAAAAGATGCTTGCTTCTTGGGGAAAAAAGCTATGACAAACCTAGACAGCTTATTAAAAAGCAGAGACGTCACTTTGCTGACAAAGATCCTAGTCAAAGCTATGACTTTTCCAGTAGTCACATATGGAAGTGAGAGTTGGAACATAAAAAAGGTTGAGTGCCAAAGAATTGATGCTTCTGAATTGAGGTGCTGGAGAAGACTCTTGAGGGCCCCTTGTACTGCAAGGAGGTGAAACCAGTTAATCCTAAAGGAAATCAACCCTGAATATTCATTGGAAGGACTGATGCTGAAGCTGAAGCTCCAATACCTTGGCCACCTGATGCAGAGTTGACTTATTGGAAAATACCCTGCTGCTGGGAAATATTGAAAGCAAAAGGAGAAGAGGAATGGTTGGATAACATCACTGACTCAATGGATATGAATTTGAGACAACTCCAGGAGATAGTGAAGGACAGGGAAGCCAGGTGTGCTGCAGTCCAGGGGGTTGCAAAGAGTCCAGCTCAACTTAGAGACTAAACAGCAACCAAAACAGTGGTTTTATAGGAATTGTGTTGAATCTGTAGATTGCTTTGGATAATATAGTCATTTTCAGAATATTGATTCTTTGAATCCAAGAATATAGTATATATCCCATTGTTTCTGTCTTATTTAATTTCTTTCATCAGTATCTTATAGTTTTCTGAGTACACGTCTTTTGCCTTCTTAGGTAGGTCTATTCCAAGATATTTTGTTCTTTCTGATGCAATGTAAATGGGATTGTTTCCCTTATTTCTCTTTCTGTCTTTCATTGCTAGTGGATAGGAATGCAAGAGATTTCTGTGTATTAATTTTGTAACCTCTAAAGCTGAAATCAAGATTGCCAGGAGAAATATCAATAACCCCAGATATGCAGATGACACCACACTTATGGCAGAAAGTGAAGAAGAACTAAAGAACCTCTTGATGAAAGTGAAAGAGGAGAGTGAAAAAATTGGCTTAAAACTCAACATTCAGAAAACTAAGATCATGGCATCTGGTCCCATCACTTCATGGCAAATAGGTGGGAAACAGTGGAAACAGTGAGAGACTTTACATTTTGGGCTCCAAAATCACTGCTGATGGTGACTGCAGCCATGAAATAAAAAGATGCTTACTCCTTGGAAGAAAAGTTATGCCCCAACTAGAAAGTATATTAAAGAACAAGAGACATTACCTTGCCAACAAAGTCCATCTAGTCAAAGCTATGGTTTTTCCAGTAGTCATGTATGGATGTGAGAGTTGGATCATAAAGAAAGTTGAGTGCCGAAGAATTGATGCTTTTGAACTGTGGTGTTGGAGAGGACTCTTGAGAGTCCCTTGGACTGCAGGGAGATCCAACCAGTCCATCCTAAAGGAACTCAGTCCTGAATGTTCATTGGAAGGACTGATGTTGAAGCTGAAACTCCAGTACTTTGGCCACCTCATGTGATGAGTTGACTCATTGGAAAAGACCCTGATGCTGGGAGGGATTGGGGGCAGGAGGAGGAGGGGACAACAGAGGATGAGATGGTTGGATGGCATCACTGACTTGATGGGCATGAGTTTGAGTCAACTCCGGAAGTTGGTGATGGACAGGGAGGCCTGGCATGCTGCAATTCATGGGGTCACAAAGAGTCGGACACGACTGAGCGACTGAACTGAACTGAACTGATCACATTGATTGATATGCATATGTGAAGAATCCATGCATCCCTTGGGTAAATTCCACTTGATTATGGTGTATGATCCTTTTAATGTGTTGTTGGATTCAGTTTGCTGTTATTTGTTAAGAATTTTTGTGTCTATGTACATCAGTGATATTGGCCTGTAATTCTCTATGTTGTGGTATCTTTGTCTGGGTTTGGTATCAGGGTTATGGTGGCCTCATAGAATGAGCTTGGGAGTGTTATTTCCTCTGCAATTTTTGGAAAGAGTTTCAGAAGTGTAGGTGTTAATTCTTCTCTAAATGTTAGACAGAATTCACCTGTGAACCTATCTGATCCTTGACTTTCGTTAGAAATTTATTAATCACAGTTTCAAGTTCAGTAACTGTCATTGGTCTATACATATTATTCTGTTTTTTTTTCTGCTTCAGTCTTGGAAGGTTGTACCTTTTTAATTATTCATCAATTTCTTATAGTTTTCCCATTTCATTTGCATATAGTTTCTTGTAGTAGTCTCTGATCCTTTGTATTTCTGTGGTGTTCATTGTAACTTCTTTTTAATTTCTAATTTTATTAATTTAAGTCCTCTCCTTTTTTTTTTCCTTGATGAGTCTGGCTAACGATTTATAATTTGTTTATCTTCTCAAAGAATCAGATTTTAGTTTACTTGTTCTTTGCTATTGTTTTCTTTGTCTCTATTTCATTTGTTTCTTCTCTGATCTTTATGGTTTCTTTCTTTCTACTAACTTAATGTTTTGTTCTTTCTCTAGTTGCTTTAGGGGTAAGTTTAGCTTGTTTAGTTGAGATTTTTCTTATTTTCTGAGAATATTATATTGCATAGACTTCTTTTTTAGAACTACTTTTGTACTGTTCATAGGTTTTAGATCATTGTGTTTTCATTGTCATTTTTCAATAGTTTTTTTTTTAATTTCTTCTTTGATTTTTTCAGTGATCCATTGGTTGTTTAGTAACATTGTTTAGATTCCCCTGCACATGTTTGTGTTTTTTACATTTTTTTCCCGTAATTGATTTCTAATCAATTACATTTCTTATAGTATTGTGGTTAGGAAAGATTCTTCTTGTTGTTGTTCAGTGGCCTAGTCATGTCCAACTTTTTGTGACCCCATGGACTGAAGCACACCAGACCTCCCTGTCCATCACCATCTCCCAAAGTTTGCTCAAGTTCATGTCCATTGCATCAGTGATGCTATCCAGCCATCTCATCTCCTGATGCCCTCTTGTTCTTCCCTCAATCTTTTCCAGCATCAGGGACTTTTCCAGTGAATCGGCTGTTTGATGACCAAAATACTGGAGCTTCAGCATCAGTCCTTCCAGCGAGTATCCAGGGTTGATTTCCCTTAAAAGTGACTGGTTTGATCTCCTTGCTGTCTACAGGACTTTCAGGAGTCTTCTCCAGCACAACAGTTCGAAGGCGTCAATTCTTTAGTGTTCTGCCTTCTTTATGGTCCACCTCTTACAACCATACATGACTGCTGGGAATACCATAGCCTTAACTATACAGAGCTCTGTCAGCAGAGTAATGTCTCTGCTTCTCAACACACTGTAGGTTTGTCATCTCTTTCCTGCCAAGAAGCAATTGTCTTCTGATTTCATGACTGCAATCACCATCCACAGTGATTTTAGAGCCCAGAAGAAAAAATCTGTCACTACCTCCACCTTTTCGCCTTCTATTTGTCATAAAGTAATGTGGCAGCCCACTCCAGTATTCTTGCCTGGAAAATTCCTTGGACAGAGGAGCCTGGTAGGCTACAGTCCATGGGGTCACAAAGAGTCAGATACGACTGAGCGACTTCACGTTCACATTCACGTTCAATGGGGCCAGATGCCATGATCTTAGTTTTCTTAATACTTAGTTTTAAGCTGGCTCTTTCACTCTCCTCCTTTACCCTCATCAAGAGGCTCTTTAGTTCTTCTTTGCTTTCTGCTGTTAGAGTGGTATCATCCACATATCTGAGATTGTTGATGTTTCTCCTGCCTACCTTGATTCCAGCCTGTGGCTCATCCAGCCTGGCATTTCTCATGATGTGCTCAGCATACAGATTAAACAAATAGGGTGACAGCAGACAGCACTGTCATACTCCTTTCTCAATCTTGAACCAATCTGTTATTCCATACAGGGTTCTGTTGCTTCTTGACCCGCATACAGGTTTCTCAGAAGACAGGTAAAATGGTCTTCTAGTCCCATCTCTTTAAGAGCTTTCCACCGACTGTTAAGATCCACACAGTCAAAAACATTAGTGTAGTTGATGAAAGAGAGGTAGATGTTTTTCTGGAATTCCCTTGCTTTCTCTATGATCCAGTGAATGTTGGCATTTTGATCTCTGGTTCCTCTTCCTTTTCTAAACCCAGCTTGGACATCTGGAAGTTCTTGTTTTGCATAATACTGAAGCCTAGCATGCAAGTTTTTAAGCATGAGTTTACTAGTATGGGAGATGAGTGCAATTGTGTGATGGTTATCACATTCTTTAGTACTAACCTTCTTGGGAATTGGGATAAGAATTGACCTTTTCCAGTCCTGTGGACACTGTCGGGTCTTCCAGATTTCCTGACGTTATTGAATGTAACACCTTGATGGCATCATCCTTTAGTGTTTTGACTAGCTCTACTGGAATCCTGTTGATCCACTAGCTTTATTAACAACAGTGCTTCCTAAGGCCCACTTGACTTCACACTCCAGAGTGCCTGGCTCTGGGTGACTGACCACACCATTATAGTAATCTGATCTTTTTTTTGCAGTTCTTCTGTGTATTCTTTCCATCTCTTCTTGATCCCTTTTAGTATTACTAGGTTTCCACCATTTCTGTCCTTTAATGTGCCCATCTTTGGGGTGAAATTTTCCCTTGATATTTCCAATTTTCCTGAAGAGATCTTAGACTTTCCCCTTCTATTGTTTTCTTCTAGTTTCATGCACTGTTCATTGAAGAATGCCTTCTTATCTCTCTGTGCTATTCTTTGGAACTCTGCATTAAGTTGGATGTACCTTTCCCTTTCTCCCTTGCTTTTCACTTCTCTTTTTTCTTCAGCTATTTGTAAAGCCTCCTCAGATAACCACTTTGCCTTCTTGCTTTTCTTTTTCTTTGGAGTATTTTTTTTTTTTTTTTTTGCTGCCTCCTGTACAATATTACAGATCTCTATCCATAGTTCTTCAGTCACCCTGTTAACTAGGTCTAATCCCTTAAATCTATTCATTCCCTCCAATGCATATTCATGTTCAGTTCAGCTGCTCAGTCATGTCCAAATCTTTGCAACCTAATGGACTGTGGCACGCCAGGCTTCCCTGTCCATCACCAACTCCTAGAGCTTGCTCAAACTCATGTCCCTTGAGTTGATGATGCCACCCAACCATCTCATCCTCTGTCATCCCCTTCTCCTCCTGCATATTCATAGGGGATTTGATTTGTGATGTACCTGGCTGGCCCAGTGATTTTCCCCGCTTTGTTTTATTTAAGTCTGATTTTTGCTATGAGAAGCTGATGATTTGAGTTACAGTCAGCTATAGGTTTTGTTTTTTCTGAATGTGTACAGCTTCTGCATCTTCAGCTACAAAGACTTTAATCAATTTGATTTCAGTATTGACCACTTGTGGCTAAGTGGTAAAGAATCTGCCTGCCAATGCAGGAAATGCAAGAGATGTGGGTTCAATCCCTGGGTAGGGAAAATGCCCTGGAGAAGAAAATGGCAACCCACTCCAGTATTCTTGCCTGGAAAAATCCCATGGACATAGGAGCCTGGTGGGCTACAGTCCATTGGGTTGCAAAAAGTCGGACATGACTAAGCATGTATGCAACATGTGTAAGCTCGTCTCTTGTATTGTTGAAAAAGGGTATTTGCTATGATCAGTGCATGCTCTTGGCAAAATTTAGTTAGCCTTTGCCCTGCTTCATTTTGTTCTCCAAAGTCAAACTTGCCTGTTACTCTAGCTGTCTCTTGACTTCCTACTCTGTCGTTCCAAACCCCAGTGATGAATAGAACTTTTTTTGTTGTTAGTTCTAGGAGGTCTTCTAGGGTTCATAGAACTGATTAACTTCAGCTTCTTTGGCATCAGTGGTAGGGGCATAGACTTAAATTACTGTGATATTGAATGACTTGATCACTTTGGCATTTTTGAGGCTGCACCCAAGAACTACATTTTGAACTGCAAATCAACTTTTTGTTGATTATGAGAGCTACTCCATTTCTTAGGGAATAGATAGGATTTCAATTTCTGTGAATTTACTGAGGCTCGCTTTGTGGTCCAAGGTGTGATCTATCCCTGAGAATATTCCATGTGTTCCCAAGAAGAAAGTATATTCTGCTGCTTTTGAATGGAATATACTACAAATATCAATTAGGTCTATCTGGTCTACTGTGTCATATAAGGATTGTGTTTCCTTACTGATTTTCTGCCTGGATGATCTGTCCATTCATGTAAAAGGGCTGTTAAAGTTTCTAACTATAATATGTTACTGTTGGTTTCCCCTTATGGCTGTTAGCATTTGCCTTGCATATTGAGGTGTTCCTACATTGGCTGCATACATATTTATAATTGTTATGTCATCTTTTTGGGTTGATCTTTTGGTCATTATGCAGTTTTTTTTCTTGTCTCTTTCTTGTCTCCTGCATTGGCAGATGGGCTCCTAATCACTGGACCATCAGGGAAGTCCCTCTGTTGGTCTCTAACTTTCAAAGGCATTTCTCATTTCCTGCATTTGTACTCTGCATTACTCTCCTCAGTGTATCATATTTCTGTGTGGATGTTTTCCTGATTTTATTGTTGTTGTTCTTCAGTTTCTAAGTCATGTCCAACTCTTTGTGACCCCATGAACTGCAGCATGCCAGGCTTTCCTGTTCTTCATTATCTCCGGGAGTTTGCTCAAACTCATGTCCATTGAGTCAGTGATGCCTTCCAACCATCTTATCCTCTGCATCCCCTTCTCCTCTTGCCCTCACTCTTTCCCAGCCTCAGAGTCTTTTCCAATGAGTTGACTCTTTGCATCAGGTTGCCAAAGTATTGAAGCTTCAGCTTCAGCATCAGTCCTTCCAGTGAATATTCAGGGTTGATTTCCTTTAGGATTGATTGGTTTGATCTGCTTGCAGTCTAAGGGACTCTCAAGAGTCTTCTCTAGCACCACAATTCAGAAACATCAACTCTTTGGTGTTCAGTCTTCTTTATCGTCCAACTCTCACATCCATATACGATTACTGGAAAAACCCACACACTTAGTTGCTCAGTCATGTCCGACTCTGTGACCCCATGGACTGTAGCCCGCCAGGTTCCTCTGTCCATGGGGATTCTCCAGGCAAGAATACTGGAGTGGGTTGCTTTGCCCTCCTCCACGGCTCTTCCCAACCCAGGAATTGAACCCAGGTCTCCTGCATTGCAGGCAGATTCTTTACCGTCTAAGTCACCAGGGAAGCGGAAAAACCAATAGCTTTGACTATACAAATGTTTGTCGGCAAAATGATGTCTCTACTTTTGAATACTCTGTCTAGTTTTGTCAAAGCTTTTCTTCCAAGGAGCTAGTATCTTTTAATTTCTGCATTCACCGTCCACATTGATTTTGGAGTCTGAGAAAATGAAATCTGACACTGTTTCTACATTTCCCCATCTATTTGCCTTGATGTGATAGGACCATGCCATGATCTTAGTTTTTTGAACATTGAGTTTTAAGCCAGCTTTTTCGCTCTCCTCTTTCATCCTCATCAAGAGGCTCTTTAGTTTCTCTCCTCTTTCTGCTGTTAGAGTTGTATCATCTGCATATCTGAGGTTGTTGATATTTCTCCTGGTAAACTTGCTTCCTGCTTGTGAGTCATCCAGCCAGGCATTTCACATGATGTACTCTGCATGTAAGTTAAATAAGCAGGGAGACAATATACAGGCTTGATGTACTCCTTTCCTAATTTTGAACCAGTCTGTTGTTTCATGCCCAGTTCTAATTGTTGCTTCTTGTCCTGCACATAGTATTCTCAGGAGACGGACAAGGTAGTCTGGTTTTTTTCTTCTCTTTAAGAATTTTCCACAGTTTGTTGTGATCCACATGGTCACAGGCTTTAGCTTATTCAATGGAGCTGAAGTAGATGCTTTTTTGGAATTCCCTTTCTTTTTCTATGATTCAGTGACCATTGCCAATTTGATCTCTGGTTCCTCTGCCTTTTCTAAATCCAGCTTATATCTCTGAAAGTTCTTGGTTTTTATATTGCTGAAGCCTGGCTTCAAGGATTTTGAGTATTACCTTGCTAGCATATGAAATGGATACTATTGTGGGGTAGTTTGAACATTCTTTGGCATTGCCTTTCTTTGATATTGGAATAAAAAACTGACCTTTTCCAGTGAGCTTTCCCAGTTAAGATTTTCTTTTTTTTATTGTGAATATTTCCCACCCACCCACCCCCACACACCTCCCACCACCCTCCCACCCCCGGCTTTTTGTTTTTTGTTGAAAGCTGGTTTTGTGGTGCTGAATTCTCTTAGCTTTTGTGGTGCTGAATTCCCTTAGTTTTTGCTTGTCTGTAAAGCTTTGGATTTCTCCATTGAATATGAATGAAACCCTTGCTAGGTAGATTATTCTTGATTGAAGGTTTTTCCCTTTCATTACTTTTAAATATTTCATGCTACTCCCTTCTGGCCTGCAGAGTTTCTGCTGAAATATCAGCTGATGACCTTATGGAGATTCCCTTGTATGTTATTTGTTGCTTTTCCCTCATTGCTTTTAATATTTTTCTTGTCTTTAATTTTTGTCAGTTTGATTAATATGTCTCTTGGGGTGTTCCTCCTTGGGTTCATTGTGAATGGGATTCTTTGCACTTCCTAGACTTGAGTGTTTTCTTTCTCATTTTAGGTAAGTTTTCAGTTATATCTTCAGATATTTTCTTTTGTTCTTTCGCTTTCTCTTTTCCTAGTGAGAAAAGATAATAAGAATACTGGTGTGTTTAATGTTGTCTCAGAGGTCTCTGAGACTCTCTTCATTTCTTTTCATTCTTTTTCCTTTATTCTGTTATAGGGCAGTGATTTCTACCACTCTGTCTTCCAGTTCACTGATTCATTTTTCTGCCTAATTTTTGTACTATCAATTCCTTCTAGTGTAATTTTCATTTTAACACATTGTTGATGGGAGACATATCAGTATATTTTTAGAGCATTTTTAGAGTTAACATCACCATGCAAAGTTGTTAGAGCTTTAAAGTGATCAAGGGTTCACTATTCAATTTATAATTGTCATTATCACTCACATTTTGCTTTCTTTGGTTTTTGTTTCAACCTTGTGTATATTGTGAATGCAAGTTTATCATAAAATTTTCAAAAATGACACGTTGCAAAATTTCTCTTTCTAAAAGATCCCCTCATAAAGATCCACCTTTTCAACTATCAGGTAAAATAAAAGAATACATTCTAGAGGAAATAATACCTCAGGACTAAAAATGTCACCACAAAGTGTTAAATCTGCTCTTCCAGGGGGAAGCACATGGAATATTTGTAATAGATGTTCTGTTCCTCTGCACAGAGGTGCCTTCTATACTGCCTATCACACTCTAATGAAACATTAGAATGCTTTAATAAGACATGTACAAAGTTGCAGATAAATGCATTAAGTGCCAAAAATGTTGTTGGTATTTATTCAAATGTGGTTGATTCAACATTTGTTTTTGTTGTTGTTCAGTTGCTCAGTCTTGTCTGACTATTTGTGACCCCATGGACTACAGCACACCAGGCATCCCTGTCCTTCAGTATCTCCTTGAGTCAGTGATGCCATCCAACCATCTCATCTTCTGTCAGCCCCACCTCCTCCTGCCCTCAGACTTTCTCAGCATCAGGGTCTTTTCTAGTGAGTACGCTTTTCACATCAGGTGGCCAAAGTATTGGAGCTTCAGCATCCGTCCTTCCAATGAATATCCAAGGTTAATATCCTTTGGGATTGACTGGTTTGATCTCCTTGCTGTCCAAGGGACTCTTAAGAGTCTTCTCCAGCACCAAGGTTGGAAAGCATCAATTCTTCAGTGCTCAGTCTTCTTTATGGTCCAACTCTCACATCTCACATGGCTACTCAAAAAACCATAGCTTGGATTAGATGGACTATTGTTGGCAAAGTGATGTCTCTGCTTCTTAATATGCTGTCTAGGCTTATTGTACCTTTTCTTCCAAGGAGCAAGCATCTTGTAGTTTCATGGTCATGCGATCACCATCCACAGAGATTTTGGAGCCTAAGAAAATAAGGTCTATCATTGTTTCCATTTTTTCTCCATCTATTTGCAATGAAGTAATGGCATCAGATGCCATGATCTTAGTTTTTTGAATGTTGAGTTTTAAGCCAGATTTTTCACTCTGTTCTTTTACCTTCATCAAGAGACTCTTTAGTTCCTTTTTGCTTTCTGCCATTTGGGTGGTGTCATCTGCTTGTCTGAGGTTATTGATATTTCTCCTGGAAATCCTGATTCTAGCTAGAGATTCATCCAGTCCAGCATTTCACATGATGTACTCTGTGTATTAGAGAAGGAAATCGCAACCCACTCTAGTATTCTTGCCTGGAGAATCCTATGGACAGAGGAGCCTGGTGGGCTCCTACATGGGGTCCATGGGGTCACAAAGAGTCAGACACGACTGAGTGACTAACAACAACAACAACTCTGCATATAAGTTAAATAAGCAGGGTGATAGTATGCAGCCCATCATACCTTGACATACTCCCTTCTCAGTTTTGAACCAGATCATTGTTTCATGTCCGGTTCTAACTGTTGCTTCTTGACCTGCATATAGATTTCTTAGGAGGCAGCTAAGGTGGTCTGGTATTCCTACATGTTTCAAAACTTTTCCACAGTTTGTTGTGATCCACACAGTCAAAGGTTTTAGCATAGTTGATGAAGCAGAAGTAGATGGTTTTATGGAATTGCCTTGCTTTCTCTATGAACTAGTGGATGTTGCCAATTTGATCTGTGGTTCCCCTGCCATTTCTAAATGCAGCTTGTACATCTATAAGTTCTCAGTTCACATACTGTTGAAGCCTCGCTTGAAGGATTTTGAGCATTACCTTGCTAGCATGTGACATGAGTGCAGTTGTGCAGTAGTTTGAACATTGGCAGTGCCCTTCTTTGAGATTGGAATGAAAACTGAACTTTTCCAGTCCTGTGGCCATTGCTGACTTTTCCAAATTCACTGGCATATTGAGTGCAGCACTTTCACAGCATCACCTTTTATGATTTGAAATAGTTCAACTGGGATTCCATCACCTCTGCTAGCTTTGTCCGTAGTAATACTTCCTAAGGCCTACTTGATTACACACTCCAGGATGTCTGGCTCTAGGTGAGTGATCATACCATTGTGGTTATCGGGTCATTAAGACTTTTTCTTGTGTACAGTTCTGTGTATTTTTGCCACTTGCTCTTAATATCTTCTGCTTCTGTTAAGTCTGTATCATTTCTGTCCTTTATTGTGCCCATCTTTATATGGAATGTTCCCTTGATATCTCTGATTTTCTTGAAGAGATCTCTAGTCTTTCCCATTCTATTGTTTTTGTCTATTTCTTTGCATTGTTCACTTATGAAGGCTTTCTTGTCTCTCCTTGGTATTCTTTGAAATTCTGCATTCAGATGGGTATATCTTTCCTTTTCTCTTTTGCCTTTCACTTCTCTTCTTTGCTCAGGTATTCGTAAGACCTCCTCAGACAACCATTTTGCCTTTTTGCATTTCTTTTTCCTTGGGATGATTTTGATCACCATCAAAATGATTTGTACAATGTCATGAAGCTTGATCCATAGTTCTTCAGGCACTCTATCAGATCTAATCACTTGAATCAATTTATCACTTCCACTGTATAATCATAAGGGATTTGATTAGGTTATACCTATGTGGCCTAGTAGTTTTCCATACTTTCTTCAATTTAAGTCTGAATTTTGCAATAAGGAGTTCATGATCTGAGCCACAGTCAGCTCCTTGTCTTGGTTTTACTGACTTAGAGCTTATCCATCCATCTTCGGCTGCGAAGAATACAGTCTGATTTCAGTATTGACTATCTGGCGATGTCTGTGTATAGAGATGTCTGTGTATCTCTTGTGCTGTTTTCCTCTGATGATAGGGCCATTTTAAGGGGTGTGTTTTGAGGTAGCTGTGAGCTCAGGATGACTTTAGGCACCCTGTCTGCTGATGGGTGGGACTGTGTTCCTATTTTATTGATTGCTTGGCTTGAGGCTTACCAGCTCTGGAGCCTTTAGGCTGTTGGGTGGGGCTGGGTCATGGTGCTGAAATAGGGACCTCTGGCAGAATGTATGCTGATCAATATTTTCTGGGGCCAGTCTGCCACCTGTGTTCTTGCCCCCACTGTGAGTGACAGCTAACCTCCACCTCTCCAGCAGACCCTTCCAGACCCCTAGTTAGATTTAGCCCTGGTTCCTAGGGAGGTGTTATAGATTTGTGCTGGTTCCCAACCCATGTGAGGTGGTGTGTACCCTGAGAAGTGGTGTTTTGTAGGAGAGATCTCTGTAACCCACCAGCTCACTCCATTCTGTTCACCAGAGCTATATGCTCGAGGGGTGCCTGCTATGGGGGCTGTGTGGGCCCTTCTGTTGTGGAAGGCTGGTTTTTGTTGGATAGTCTGGAAAGTGTGGCTGGCCCCCAATCTGATTGGTTTCCAGGCCCTGCCTTGTTCAGACGCTTCTGTCTGCTACTGGATGAGGCTGGATTATAGGGTGACTGATTGTGGGGCTAAAGGTCCTGGATCTAGTGTTGACTTGTTGGTGGATGGGGTCAGGATCCCTGGAGGATTCCAGGACTAGTGCCAATAGACAGGGCCAGGTTCTGGTCCTAGCAAGTTAGAGGGAGAATTCCAAAATAGCACCTGTCAGCATCAGTGTCCTTGTGATAGTAGGGGCTCCCCAAAATGATTGCCACCCATGTCAGTGTCCCCAGCATGAGTTCCAGTTGCCTCTTTCCTCTCTGGTGGGGGCGGGGGAACTTTCCAAGATCAGCAGGTGGGGTTGACTCAGGCTTCTTTCAAATTACTGCTTCTACTCTGGTTCTCGAAACATGTGAGATTTTGTGGGCTCTTTTTTGGAACAGAGTCTCTATTTCCTAGCCTTCTGGCTCTCCAAAATTTCCACTGGCTTTCAAAGCCAAATATTCTAGGAGCAAATCTTCCCAGTGCCAAACCCCGGGCTGATGATCCTGATGTGAGGCTAGGATCCCTCACTCCTTAGGGAGAACCTCTATAATGTTAATAATCATCCTGATTCTGGGTTACCCCTCCAGGACTCTGGGTCTTAACTATACAACATTTCCATCCCTCCTACCCATTTCCCTGTGGATCCTTCTTTATAGCTTTAGTCATTGAAGATCTTTTCTTTCAGTCTTTAGGTCTTTCTCATCAATAGTTGCTCTGTGAGATACGGAATGGACTTGTGGACATGACGGAAGAAGGAAAGGGAGGCACAAATTGAGACAGTAATACTGACATATACACTATTATATGCAAAATATTAATAGATAGCTAGTGGGAAGCAGCTGTGTAGCACAAGGAACTCAGCTCAAAATTCTGTGATGACCTAGAGGGATGAGATGGGGGTTGGGAGGAAGCCTCAAGAGGAAGGGGATATATGTATATTTATAGCTGATTTACATTGTTGTATGGCAGAAAGCAACATGTCATTGTAAAGCATTTGTCCTCTAGTTAAAAATTAGGTGCTCTATAAAGACTTGTAATTTTGATGTGCCTGTGGAGTTGGTGAGCTGAAGGTCTTCCTACTTTATCATCTTGGCCACCTCTTTCCATGTATCATTTTAATTCAAAAAGAAAATCATCTTGTTGTAATACAAATAAACAACTCTTAAATTGTCTTCTGGGTAAAGCTAATCTTTTCACATATCAAATATTTTGAAGTGAAGTATGCCCAAATTTGTTCTTTTCTCTGTGATAACCTTACCTCCAAAGAGCCCTTCTATTACCCCTATAACATTACTGCTTTTCTAGCTGCTCCCCGTTAGTCTCAAGATGACACAATTTCCATCACCTCTCCCAGCCAAAAAGAATAAAGGAAACAAATTCTTAGGCTTTCACAGAATCCTTCTCCAGTCATTCAAACAATGTTTCTTTGTATCTAAACTTTGAACCAGTGCATTTAAATGGAGAAAAGTAGTGTAAGTCAAAGGGAGTTTTCTGAAGGTAGTTATTCCTGTGCCTGTGCTGAGATCAGAACAAGTTGAGTTGGTCATTGAAAAGTAGAAAGATAGAAAGGAATGCGAAGTTCTATATATGACTGGAAAGCCTGGAAGCTCAGCACACTGTTAGGAGCATGGGGAGCTACCTTCTTTTAGGGGTTTGATTGCATACTTAGGGCATCAGGAGCTGTTGAAGGGAGCTAGGAATGCCAAGATAAAATGGGCATTTAAAAAGCATTGGCCCTGAATATGAATAGATTGGAAGGAGATAAGGAGTAAAGGAGTAGAGATTTTAAATATGTATATATATATATTTATAAAAGTTATTTTTACACATGAGAAAATTAATTTTACACACAAGGAGTAAGGGCAAAGTAGTAACGTTCCCTTGAACTCAGACACAGAGAAAAGAAACAGTATGAAGCTCAAAACTTTTAGCATACATATCCTTTTATTTTGTTATATGTTTCAATTCTTTTTAAGTAAACTTAATTTAGGTAAAATACACAAACATACAATTTCATGAGTGTTCACAAAGAAACACACCCCTGTCCCCATTCAGATCCAGAAATTAAATGACCAGCACCCTACGAGAGCCCCTCTTGTGCCCTCTCAGTCTATACTTCTCCAGATAAAACTATTATCTTAACTTTGATCCCTATGGATCTTTGAAATTAATTTTTCTCCTAAGAAATGAGCTACCACATACCTGGAAACTTGAACATGAAAAGAACCCCAAATTTAATCTAGTTCAGTGGTTTTTGAGACATTAAAACTAAACAATAGAATAGTTTCTTCAAAATGAAATGCCACATACATCCCCAATATGTGAAACAGATATCAGAATTTTTCTGATTGACTCAGAATTAGAAATCTGGAGTGGGGAGGGGGATAGGAAGGAGGCTGGAGAGGGAAGGGATATATGTATACTTATAGCTGATTCATGTGGTTGTGCAGCAGAAGGGAGCACAACTTTGTAAAATAATTATATTTCCAATTAAAAACAATAAAAAAATTCTGGAGCTTGAGAAGCATACTCATTGCACATCCCCTTCCTTTAACACATATTCAATGGATGCTCAAACAACCCAGATTTGAACTTCATGTGTCCATCTACTTATATGAAGTTTTTCACTAAATACATACTATAGGGCTGCACAATCCACAGTCAGTTTGTGTAGAACTATAGATGCAGAGGGCTGACTGTGAGGCTGCAAGCTGGTCTACTGCACAGAGGTTGTGTTCATAACCCAGGTGCTGTTCAAGACTCAGCTGTTTTTCTCTACCTACCTATTCCATTCTGGTGAACTCTAAGATATTACTTCCATGTCCTGAGGTTTTATGGAAAACTCAGTTTGAAAATCACCAGTCTATTGTAAGCTCTTTCTTTTGAATAGGGTTTGGTAGACTTTTCCAGAAAAGTCTAGACAGTGAATATTTTAGACTTTCATTGCCATATTGCTTCTTTCTCACTATTCAACCCACATGCTGTTGTGGTGTGAAAGGAGCTTTAGACAATATGTATTGACTTTGTTCCAATAAAACTTTATTTACAAAAATAGACTGGGGGTTGAAGTGGATTTGGCCCATGGGCTGTAGTATGCCAAACTCTGCTTTTGAAAAATAAGGAAAAGTAGGTTCAAAAAAGTAAAAGAAACTTAAATTTTCAGAATTTTATTACTAAAGGAATAAATGCTCTCCCTAGGAATTGTAAATTTCCCAGTCCTGTGACTTCTGTGATTTCTATAGGACTCTTTGCTTCTCAGGCCACTAACCCTCATCCTTCTCGCCCCAAGTGGCCCAAGTAACTTGCTGCACCAACTTTAGATGGTCTGGGTTCTAAGCCTGTTTCCGTCATTACCCTGTTAAAATGTATGTTTGGCACAACGATCTTCATTATAACAAAGGACTAGAAATTTGAGTGAATTCTATCAAGTCTTTACTGCCCCCTCACTCAGGGTTTAGTGACATATTCTGGTACCTGAGAGTGGATTATTCACATTGCTGAATTCCCACACTGAGTCTAATCAGCCCTTGACTTTATTCTGTGCTTGCTAGTTGTACCAACAAGAATGGGCAAGGTTATGATCTTAAAATAGGTAAAATCAAATCTTAGTGTTTCCAAACAACAATATATTCTACCATAAAACCTTTGTGGATTGGTAGGAGCTCTGCTTTTCTTGATTTCAGTCCTCACTCTGCTTCTAAAGCTGACACATCAGCCATGGATGAAGAATTGCCAGTTGTAGCAATAGAGGGAAGGGAGGATGTACTGAAGCAAGAATTGGCTTTTAACATTCCTGCTTAGAGTAATGTGTGTGTTAATTGCTTAGTGGTATCTGACTCTTTGTGACTCTTTGTGACCTTAGCCTGCCAGGCTCCTCTGTCTGGCGACTGGGAATGTGATCCATCTTGCATGGGATTTCCTAGGCAAGAATACTGGAGTGGGTTGCCATTTCCTTCTCCAGAGGATCTTCCCAACTCAGGGATGGAACCCCAGTCTCCTGCATTGCAAGCAGATTCTTTACCCTCTGAGCTACCCAGGGAGCTTAGAGTGACAGGCTCCCCTTTCAATGCCCAAAGCAAGCCAGAGGGCTAATCCTGCCTTCCCTGAGGCAGAGAATTCCTCAGGGAGGGATACAGGAGGTTGGTGAACTGAAGTCAAAATCCTGCTGAAGTCTCTACTATCATTTCTCCCGAGAGGACTAAGATCCATCATGCAAATTAAGCTCCTAGTATCCTGTCCTGGTGGCTCAGACGGTAAAGCGTCTGCCTACAATGCAAGAGACCCGGGTTCAATCCCTGGCTTGGGAAGGTCTCCTGGAGAAGGAAATGGCAACCCACTCCAGTATTCTTGCCTGGAAAATCCCATGGACGGAGAAGCCTGGTAGTCTACAGTCCATGCGGTCGCAGAGAGTCGGACACGACTGAGTACTTCACTCACTATCCTGTCCTGGGGGACTTTCCTAGTGGCTCAGAATTCCCCTGCAATGCAGGAGACCTGGGTTTGAACCCTGGGTCCAGAAGATTTCCTTAGAGAAGGAAGTGGCTACCCACTGTAGTATTCTTGCCTGGAGAATTCCATGGACAGGGAAGCCTGGCATGCTGCAGTCCATGGGGTTGCAAAGAGCCAGACACGACTGAGCCACTAACGCTTTCACTTTTCATCCTGCCCTGTTATACCAGATACCAGAAGTGGTGTAAATTCATCTTTCAGTTTTTTAAATCAAGATATGGATGTACTGACCTCCACAGTGACTCTACCAGTTTACATTCCCACCAACAATGTAAGGTTTCCTTTTCTCTACACCCTGTCTAGCATTTGTTTGTAGATTTTTTGATAATGGCCTTTCTGGCCAGTGTGAAGTGGTGCCTTGTAGTTTTGATTTACATTTCTCTACCAATAAGCAAGGTTCCTTAAAAAACTAGATATAGAATTCCCATATGACCCAGCAATCCCACTACTGGGCATACACCCTGAGAAAACGATAACTCAAAAAGACATATGTACCCCAATGTTCATTGCAGCATTATTTCCAATAGCCAGGACATGGGCGCTACCTGGATGTCTAGCAACAGATGAATGAATAAAGAAGATGTGGTCCATATACAAAATGGAGTTGTTAGCCATAAAAGGGAATGAAACTGAGTTAGCTGTAGTAATGTGGATGAACTTAGAGCCTGTCATACATAGTGGATTAAGTCAGAAAAAAAAATATCGTATATTAACACACACACACGTATATATATGGACTCTAAAACAATGGTACTGATGAACCCATTTGCAGGGCAAGAATAGAGGTGCAGACATAGAGAGAGAATGGACTTGTGAACACAGAGTGGGAAGGTGAACTGAGAGAGTAGCATTAACATATATACACGACCAGGTGTAAAATAGATAGCTAGCAGGAAGCTGCTTTATAGCAGAGGGAGCCCAGCTCCCTGTGATGACCTAGAGGGATGGAGTGAGGGGGCAGGAGGGAGACGAAACAGGAAGGGGACACACACACACACATAGGGCTGATTGACGTTGTACAGCAGAAACTAACACAAAATTGTAAATCAGTTGTATTGCAATAGAAGTGCTTAACAACACACACACGCAAAAGATGTGTATTATTCCATTACAAAAATAATTTATTAGTAATAAACTATTTGAATATGGAAAATGGAAAGGACATCTATATAGGTAGGATATAAATATTATTTAACATTTTTGAGGGTATTTAATAGGTTTAGACTTCAATGACTCTTTGTTAATTTTTTCTTTCCTCCATGATCCTACCATTCCCATGGGCCATATTTTCCTGCATTTCTTCCATAAATGCATATAAATGTTTCCATCTGAAAAAGCTAAGGTAAGAGCTTGTTATAAATTAAGATTACTGGACTGTACCTCAAAATAACTGGATAATGCTGGCAATTTATGGTTTTTTTGCCATATTTCCTTCAGATATTTTATGACACTGATGTTTGGAAAACATTGTCCTAGAATATATGTCTTCAGCCTGCCTATTAATTTTTATGAACTCTGTGGCCAGACTTTGTGGCTTATAGGGACACCTTGGTCTTTTCCTTTTTTCCCTTTTTTTTTTTTTTCATGAGACTGAGACTTAACCTGTTTGTCTTTGCATATTGGCATATGGATGGATTTGTCTTTTGCTTCATACACTCATCTTGGGTGAGAAACAATTGCTACTATTTTATCAAATCATAGTCCTTTTGAATTAGGAGAAATATGGAATACAGAAGAAAACTGTGAAAAGAACTCTTGGAAAAGAATATAAGCATTGTGACTCCTATATTATATATGTAACACATTCAGGGTTATAATTGTGAATGTTAGGGTAGGTCTGCAAACATAACGTGATCATCTTGGATGATCACACTACTAATTCATTCATCTCAAACTTAGTATCGATTCTTATCATTGTAGTCAAAATAAGTGTTCAGTTGTTTGTTTCAATTGCAATTAACATACAGGATGTGACAGTGCCATGGATGCAACATCCTCTTCTTCCAATTCCATTAATGATAATGAGGACTGATCTGTGTGCCTCTGCAAAAACTGTGATTAGTACAAAGAAAATAATTTTCTGGGATCAAAGAAGATCATAGAAAAGTATATGAAAATAATAGAACTTAAAAATGGTGAATACTAAAAACTTACAGTTCAGTTCTGTTTGTAGGAAAAAATGAAATTATTGAATGTGCTATAGTGACACAGTATTTTTTAAGTTCTTTTCTGGGGAGGGCCTGTCTAAGAGAGCTAATTTCTAGTTTTCATTACAAAGGGGTTTCAGTTCACCGTCACTAATAATAATGATGTCAATAAGCCAAAGGCAGTTAGATTAAATGAAACTTTATGTTCCAACCAGTTTTAATTTGTGTATCATTCAGTAATGTAGTAAGAATGTTCACCAGAACTTTGAAGAGTTGACTTTTTGATCATATTTTTCTTTTGATCTGTATTCTTTATGCATGTAAACTTTAACAGAGGGATCAGGGGAACAAACCTTAGACAAAGATCCATGAGGTTACTTTTCATATTAAATAATTCCCTCCTAGCATGTCTTATATTCTTGCTTCTTTGATTGTGTGCCTAGTTCAAGCTTCCCAGGTGGTGCTAGTGTTAAAGAACTTGCCTGGCAATGCAGGATACATAAGAGTAGCAGGTTAGGTCCCTGGGTCGGGAAGACACCCTGAATGAGGGCAGGCCAACCCACTCCGTATTCTTGCCTGGAGAATCCCATGGACAGAAGAGCCTGGCAGGCTACAGTCCATAGGATCACAAAGAGTTGGACACTCCTGAAGCGACTTAGCATGCATGCATTCAGTCTAGTTGAAGAATTTGAGTGGGGGTAGCCCCAAAAGGAGTGTATGGTAGTATTGGTGATAGTGGTGGTGTGGTAGTTGTGTACAGAAAAGTGCTAAGTGTGACACTGGATGGCCTAATGTTAACCTTATTGAATTCTTTAAGCCAATCTGTTGGATTACTTTTGTACTAGATCAGGCTTCCCTGGTGTCTCAGTGGTAAAGAATCTGCCTGCAATGCAGGAGATGCGGGTTCAATCCCTGGGTTTCAAAGATCCCCTGGAGAAGGAAATGGCAACTCAGTCCAGTGTTTTTGCCTGGAAAATCCCATGGACAGGGGTGCCTGGCAGGCTACAGTCCATGGAGTTGCAAAAGAGTTGGACACAACTTAGCAACTAAACAATAAATAATATATCACTTTTTGCAGGACATTTGATTTATAAGTATTTTCTAAAATGTTATAGGGACATTCTACAAAAGCACTACATGGTATTTCAGTTTTAATACACCAATTCTGCCCTTGGACTCTTGTCTGAAATGAAACATCAACTAAGTTCAAAAGTAATTATTTTTTTTATTTCAACTCTATAAAGTATACAACAGGCACTCGGCAATTACAGCTGCAGGAAAAATACAGAGCAAATCAAAGCAGGTTAAGTTTATGAAAAAGTTTTTAATCTACATCAAAAGAGTGCAAGTGGTCAGTGACCACTAGATGACGGTTGTTGCATTCTGACTAACAAAGGACTCTTTCATGTAGAACAAATTGTAAGGGGACAATCAAATAACCATAGCTATAAGAATACAAAAGAACTGACCAGTTGTAAAAACACCATACATTGAAATAAATTTGATAGATGATGCTTCAAGAAATGTCCCTTTACTCGGAAAGTCCAAACCTCTGAGTCACTGTCCTGTCCCAGAGCTGTCTGTTGATGCAAGGGCAGATAAAGAGGAGGGCTAACAACACACTTTCAACGTTTAGCTTTCTAGGTCTGTTGAAAACTTGCCTTATAAGTGATTTGCATATACAAGAACTCAGAGGAAGCATCCTGTTTTGTTGAGTGGTGCACTTTGTTCATCATTGGTTTCATGATGAGGCTTGGTTAGCAGTCATTTTTTCCAATTTTTCTTTTGAGTTGGATGGTTTTTCACAGAGTCTAAAAAAGGAGATTTCATAACTTGACTGCACTATTTTTTTTTTTTAAACTGAATCTGCACAACTTAGCAAAACAGGAATACCTGTATACAGACTGATAGAATGTCATATATTAATTTGACCTGCACATACATTTATACATTTCACAGAAATGACGCTGTATCTCATTAACAGATACACAGCTCTGGTACATTGAACAGAAATAAGAGAACGACTTCATCATTTCTGTAATTCATCAATATTATATAATAAAGGCTTATAAATTGTCAGCAGAAAGAACTGTAAAACGCAGCAAGCTAAGAAAGGACGACGTTTTGAGGTGTGTTTGTCTTTGTCATGCAGCATAACACCAAATTTGTTTTTTTAATAGGATGCCATGGATTTAAGGCACTTGCAACAATGCCAGATAGCCAGGTCATGTTCTAAACTATGGGACGGATGAATAACAGTACAGTTGACAGAATTTTCAATAATACTGACAATCAGGACATTAATTCAAGTCTACTTGGACCTAAAAACTTTATTCCATACAAATTAAATGAAATAATAATGCTGTGAAACACTAAAAAAAGTTATATGTACCACAAAATATCACACAAAAATATCTATTTACATAAATATTTGTCTGTGGTCCTATTGTGAAAGAAAACATCGTTATGGAGAATGCACAAATCACCTCTACTGTATGAAATCGGTTCTAATAGCCTTATTTTCATGGTAGCTGACTTCTTTAAGTTCACCATCAGTTCAGTCTTTTAGAAATAAAACAGGAAAAATTCAGTAGTTGAATTTATATAGTATACATGTGTGCTTCACATGCATATCCCATAATTTTAGGTAAAAATTATGATTTGTAAAGAATATAATAAAAATTAATTTGTTTTAAATGGCATGTGGATCTGATTCCTAAAGAAGGTAGAAACATAAAAATCATTCATAGCAAATTGCCAGAAATCATTTTCCCTAATGTAGTCAGTCTATCTCAAGTATAATGATGTTCCTTTCCTTGGCAGTTTTCAGTTTTCCTGTGAGTCAGGACACACACAGAAAGCCCTTATATCCCATACTTGAAATATTAACAAGAAAGTCAGTTAACAGATCAAACAAATTGGCACTATTCTAACTTATCTGGATGTTCTTGTAAGAAATGAGAAGGGGCGTGAAAAATTCAGAAATAAAGTGAGATGTGCTTTGTGAAGCCAACCATGAATTTTAGCCCTAGTGTCCTCATTAAGACAAGATTTAAATCCTTAAAATTCATTGTTGAACATTAGATGAATGTTTTCTCTTAGTAACTCTTGTAAGATGTAGTTCACCTGTATTTTTTTGGTGATTGCTTTTGACAGCCCAATGCAGTGCCACAAGTGAAATGAACAAAGATGCGGTAACAAGTGGCAGAAATGACCCACAGTTACATTATGCTGAATGCCACGTCTTCCTTCCCCACAAAACTTGAACATATTGGTTGTCTTAGACTTGAACCATAGTTCCAAACCCAGAGTAAGTGCTAATTTCTGGGGCTATTGGGATATTTTAAAAGTTGCAGGAGAAGATTCTCTTATCTAAAATGACTGGATAAATTTCATTTTCTAGCAAACCTTTAGCATGCCTAAACCACTGTCTTTAAAAAAAAATCACTGAACATTGACTGTAATGTTGCAATTATATATTTTTAAAAGCCCAAATTAAAAGCAATATTAAACTTCTGAAGTAGCATTAATAGCTGGATTTTAGATTGATATGTTTAATAATGTTTTGTAAAACCTGTAGAAGAAGGTATCTTGAGGAACAATTTTGAGAAATTATTGAGAGGGAAAAATCCAATCATACAAGAATAATAATATCTTAAGATCAAAATTTTAAATTTATTGTAATTACTTATAATATGCCCTTAGTACTTTTGTTCTCCAAATGTTTCTTAGATTGCTGTTTTGATAATATATCATATTCTAAAGTCGTGATGTGAAAATTTCAAACAAAAATCATAATATATGCCTTCTTGAATACTATATAATGATCTAGTTGGACATATGTTTTATAGAAATGTCTACATTTGATTGAGTTTTTAAAACAAAAAAGCAAACCTCTATTTAATATGCCATGTTCACATAGTTTCAAATCAGAATAACAGCTTGTAAAATTACACATTTGTCTAAGGAGGTATAATGCTAGTTGGCTCTGCTACTTAGGACAGCTAATAGTTGTCAACTGGCCTGCCAACAAAGGACTCTTTGCCGATTCTTTTCTCTATGAAATCAATTTGTTATTTTCAAACCTAATCTTTTCCTAGCTAGTATGATATTTCAGATTCGTAATATTTCTGTTCTATTTAGCTCTAATTTACTTTTAAGATAACAGGTTCCTGTTTCTCTCTCTCTCCTTCCTTCCTCCTTTCACATGTTAATAGACGCACATTGCCATGGACAAAAAGGTAATCTCACACCTGGCAAGGTTCTTCTCTTGTTCCTGACCTCATAAAGTTTCTCATCTGGTGAATCAATGGTTTTGTGCTTTCTTTTCTTTTTTGGTTCAGGCCTAAGACAGGAAGCTAGTTCAAATACATTTTTAGTCACCTTTCTCTCTCAACCCTAGACTATGTTGTATAAGTGAAATCTGACAGGAGTTTGGTTTGATAACTTGAGTGAAAATGCTTGATTCTCTGGCTACACATATAATGATTAGAATTTGTGTTGTCTATTCAGACACTGACATTTACAGATGAAAGATATACATAGCACCTATATAGTTTTTTATTTTTTTGGATGGATCTTAATCCCTCTCCACCCCACCCTATCGTAAGGGTTTATTTTTATAAAAGGGAATATTTTAAGCCTCAGTTTGAGGGTGTGTTAGGTAACAAATAAAAACCAATTGGCTGCTAGTCATTTATTTCCAGGACCATCTTTAAGCACACTGTTTTAAAAAATATGAAATGGTTTGTGAATTGCTTTTTTCCCCCACTCTGTCATGCCAATTTATCAAAAAGAAATGAACAGATATATCATGCATGTTGATTTTTCTTCAGTCCTCTGTGAAAACGCATATATACCTGCTATGAAATTTCTCAGCAGAATCCATAGCAGTTGTGCTTTTATCATACCAATTTTTAAAATCTGTCAGAAAGGAAAGGTAACATTCAGTCTCGTCATCAGCACTACTGGGAAATAAAATCATGAAACTTCTAGCACTGTTTTGACATGACCTCTGTGACCAACAGATGCGTGGTCCTCTTGTGTACGGTATATACACTGGCTTGCAGTAACAGAACCGACAACCCTCACTTGAAGAAAGGGAAGAGTCCAGTTTTTGTACCATAGTAATCTATCGTACCCAATATATTATTTTTTGATCTTCTTGATAATTCTAGCAAGGTACTGACTCTTTTACTAGATTGAAGTGTTTCTTACAGTCTTTCAAATTATAATCAGAGCAAAGCAAGATCATTGCAACAATGGAGAACATCTCTTTACTGGTGAAAGGCTTTGCTTCAGGACCACCATGTCAACTGCTATATTTAGGTTCAAACAGAAAACATGTAAAGAGCACTATTATCATCTAAGCAATAAGTCCTAATGCCACTGTAGTTAGTTACTGGAGCAGCATCGATCAAAGGCATCATGGTGACCCCGAGCACTCATCTTCTCTCTTTCCTTCAGGTTTGCTGGCAGCTGTGTCTTAGAAAAAGCTGTCTTCAGCAAGGCAGAAGCAGGTAAGAGAAATACATTAGAAGTCTATGTCCCATCCCGAGTTGTCGTCAGGTGGCGGTTCGTCATTGTCCTCAGGGAAACTGTCAAAATTGCTTGTGTCTGTGGGTGATGCAACCTGTAAACAAGAGCATTAGTGGAATTCCAAGCTAGATTTTTTAAAGCATTCTTTATTCATTCCTTATTCAGTGGCTCTTTTTGGCATGTCTACCATGAGCAGGGTTTGTCCTTTGTATTGAGGATTACAGTGGTGAATAAAAATAGGTATAGTTTTTGCCCTTCTAGAGTTTACACTCTAGGAAAGAATAAGTGATGTGATCAAAAGAAATAATTACAAAACATCTCTGTAAACTCTTACACGTTTACTGGCAGTTCAATATGCAGAGCATAAATAAAAGTGGTGAAGAAGCAGACTTTAATTTCTCTCATATTCTATAATATTTAGAACTTCATATTCTATTTTATATATTTATATACATATATATATTCCTCCATTTAATACTACTATTGCATAAAAGGAGACCCCTGGTGAGTATAAGTTAGGATACTTTAGGCTTTTATTTGCCTCTTAAAGTTTCTTATTCTGCCTTTGTTCTAAAAAGAAAACTTCATGAATGCAGTTAACATCTGTACTTTGTTTGTGAATAAACATAAATATAAGCATATAAATTAAAATAATAAGTACAGCAATTGTTTCTGTATAAGAAGTGATCTTAAATTAGTCCAAGAAAAAGGATGTATATAAATGAAAAGCTCAGGAGTGCAAAGCAGCCCTCTCCTCATTAGTTAAGACTGAACACATTTTATTAGATAGATGCTGTATTGAATAAAAATATAAATGCAGTCAACTGATATCTATTTCAGGTTAACACAGTGTAAACATTTAGTTCACTCCGTGGGCTAGTAGTTTAACAAAACACCTGATATATTAGAAGAGAATGTCTTTCTTTTAGAGCCTGATCAAACAATAAAAGAAAAGAACTGTGCTTAGGAATACTTCAAAGAACTATGGGGGCAGGGGAGGAGGAAGTATGTGGAGCATAAATGAAATGATATTGGCCAGGAAGTGAAAGCTGTTGAAACTGGTAGTTGAACTGTTGTCTAAACCCAACAAAAAACCACAGCAGGGAACGTTGTGATGTGGCCCATTTGGATTGGACTCTTGGAGACAACGCCTGGTGGAGTCATAAACGGAAGGTAAGAATAACAGATTATCCTAACTCATCTAAGTATACTCAAGTACACACTACAGAACTTATTGCATCTTGTATAGAGAGAACATGAATGTGCAGAAATTTAAAATAATTTATGAATATGACTAAATAAGGTTGTGAATATATTCTTGGGCAAAGATGTATAAAGTTTTTATAGTATGTGGAAAAAGAGATTCATTATACTCTTCTGTCAACACTTGTATATTTAACACATTATAAGTTTGGTTTTTAGAAGATGTCATTATGTTAATCTGGTATTTCTCCTATATTTTAAGCTGATCATAGGATAAAAATTTTGAAATAGCAGATCTTTGATGACTGATAAATACTTTCATGTGTATCACACAATTACAAGCTGGAAAGTTTACTTACACTTGGTATTATAGGAGGTGTCAAGGTGCCTTTTCTTAAGCCTTCCCAATTAAAGCCCTCAAACCATCTAAAAAAGGAAAAAGTAGATAGTTAAAGGCATTTTACCTCAGCTAAAGCCGTCTCAAAACAACTTATATGATGTCCATGACTGATGGAAAACAGGTAAGCAAACATTTTCATTATGAGAATGTTTTCTATTTAATTGCAGATTTTAAATATTAGCTTATTAAGTGGAATGCATTTTTTTAAATCTAATTGTCAAAATTTTAAAGGCCAATTAGCAATTGCTTTTTATTCTAGTTATTTCAGTCATGACCTTGTTCAAAAATGATCATTATAACTTAATAAATGCCATAATAGGCTTGGCCATGTACCCTACAGGTTGTTATTTTAAGAAGGCAGAATCAGGGAATGAAATGTCAGGATGGAAAATTATCCTTCCATCTTTGTCACTGGGCAGCCTCAGTTAATTAACCTTTTCACATCACTGTCTTGGTCTCTATGTATCCGTATCTCATTTTCTTTTTCTTTTTTTGGTATAATGAAGGTACTTTGAGTATGGCTTTTCTGTGGAAATGGGGACCAAATATCACAAAGGTTTTTGTTGTTGTTGTCTTTGAAAGGTTTCATCATTAGCAAATGATTACATGAAATTCCTGCAGGCTTTTTAGACATTCATAGGTATTCTGGTAAATGCATTCCTTTGGTAGGGATGTGAATTTCCTGTGCATGTTACAGAAACCAATAGGGAAAGATCAACATGATCTTGGTTTAGTTTTAGAACAATCAACATGGGTAAGGTTTAATATTTAAGATGCTGCTATTGTTTTAAAAAATGACTGTACTCTGTAGTTTTTTCCACTGTCATAGCATCCGATTAGGAAATGGTTGGAAAAATATGTTTTAGTTTTAGTTAAAGAAATGAGGCATGATATATGGTGGTACACTTTTATTTTTAATATTCTGGTAGAGAATAGAATTTCAGAATTAGAAATATATATTTGTTTTTCATGCTGGAGAGGAAAAGTCCTAATTAGTAGGAGTTGGGAAAAACTAAATTCAGTGAATCTGTTGTTTAGAATGTCACAGGGTCAGATGCGTCTAAATAAAGTCCTTGAGACAGAACTAGAAAGATCTTAAATAACAAGGCTAACTAGTTTGCCTGTCTCATTGGATGCTCCTATAAACTAGTCACATCAGTTATATAACCACGAACTTAAAAACATCAGCCTCAGGAAATAGTCTCTGAACTCTTAAACCTTAAGTTATAAGAACACTTACTTGTGCTTTTGAATGTCTTTCACTCCGTTTTTCAAATTCCCTAATCTTTCTGATGGATTATCCCTAAAAATAAAATAATAATTGTTAAAAAAGTCTATTTTTTAAAGGATCATAATGGGAAAAACAACGTGGTTGAAATGCTCACCTGCATAGTTTTTTAATTAAATTAGCAGCATTTTTGGCAATCTTCTTTGGAAATTCTATCATGTCAATCCCCCTCAATATGATGTTATAGGTTTTCATAGGATCTGGGCCTGAGAAAGGTGGGCTGCAAGAATGACAGATACGAAAAGAGAGATAGTATTTAGTTTTCTAAACAAGAAAAGTTACAGTGTTATAACAACAACTCCACAAATGACATCAGTTCTTATTTGGAGACATATATTAATAGGGGTAGTGGAATGAAACTGGATTAATAGCAAAATGGTGTAGAAACCTTGCCAAGCAAATCATTTAGCAAAACCCTTAAATGGGTCAGGTTTGTCCACTGTTCCCCTCATTTCTTTTTTAGTGCCAATGACTAACCCCTCTTTGCTGTCCTTAGTCATTCAGAAAGGCTCTTCTAATTAATTTTTGGCCCTTTCTCACATTTGCAAGCTCACTGATTACACTTGAAGTCCAACATCATTAGAATGGGCTACAGGAACATCACTGATATGACCCCATCTTATGTCATTTCTACCCTCACTCACTGGGATCCAGGCATACCAGTCTTCTTTCTGCTCCTCTGAAGGACCAAACACTCTCCCACCTCAGGGCACTGTTCGTTTTGCCTGAAAGTTTCTTCCCAGGCCTCCTGGTTAATGCCTCACTTATGAAGTCTTAGCTTAAGTGTTATGTTGCTTACTCAAAAAGGCCTACTGTGACCCATCTAATATAGCCAATCATATAACCATTATCAACTAACATCATGTAATGATCTAGTACCAGAACTTAAAGTGAGATTCACCTATCATACTCTCTTATAGAACTGTATTTTTTGCCACTTATTGTGCTTTGTAACTACTTCATTTTGGTATTTGTTTTATACCCATCTTCCCTTCCAGTTCCATGCTGGTATTCCCAGAGTCTGGGGGAATGCATAGCACAGAGTAAGTTGTCAGTAAATATTTGTTGAACTAATACTCCTACATAATAGTGCTCCTCCTATCCTTTTCTCCTTCTTTATCAGCCTTCAGAGGTAACCTAACATAAGACCTCCTCTTTGTAGTGGCCAATCCCTCTTAACCAAATCTTTTGGTGTATTTACCTATCCATCCTTGGACTGTGGCTTTGTGCCTGGTTCAGGGAATACAGATGTGACTAAAGTCAACTCCTTCCACCACATTTCCCAAGTTCAGAAATAATTATGATGTGACTTGATAGCTGATTTCCTTGGAAATTATTCTAATACAGTGTTTATTCATATTTCTTGGGGGAAGACATTTTATGGATTATTTTCTGTCTGTCATATTTATTAATAGCAGTTCAAATTATTTCCTTCTACTGAGAAAGCTGAAAATAGTGAATTACTTAAAAAGGGCTGGATAGTATCTGCCTTAAGTTTTGTGTCCCTATTTTCTGTAGCAAGTACTTTTAAAAAAATATTTTATATTGGAGTATAGCAGATTGACAAGGCTGTGACAGCTTCAGGTGGACAGCATTGGGATTCAGCCACATGCATCCATTCTCCCCCACAAATCCCCTCCCATCCAGACTGCCACATGACATTGAGCAGAATTCCCTGTGCTATACAGTAGGACCTTGTTGGTCATCCATTTTAAATATAGTAGTGTGTACATATTAGTTAAAAACTGCCTAACTATCCCTTTCCCCCAGGGCTTTCCCCCTGGCCACCATAAGTTTGTTCTGTAAATCTGTGAGTCTATTTCTGTTTTGTAAATAAGTTCATTTGTATATTTTCTTTCTTTATTCCACATACAAGGGATGTCATGATATTTCTCCTTCTCTGACTTCGCTCAGTGTGAAAGTCTCTAAGTCCATCCATGTGGCTGCAAATGGCATTACTTCATTCTTTTTATGGCTGAGTAATATTCCATTGTATATATTCACCGCAGCTGCTGCTTTATCCATTCATCTGCTGATGGACATTTAGGTTGCTTCCGTGTCCTGGCTATTGTAAGCAGTGCTGCAATGAACACTGGGGTGCATGTATCCTTTCTGACCGTGGTTTTATCTGGATATAGGTCCAGAAGTGAGACTGCAGGGTCCTATGGTAGCTCTATTTTTAGTTTTTTAAGGAGCATCCATACTGTTCTTTATAGCGACTGTGCCAATTTACATTTCTACCAGTAGTCTAGGAGAATTCCTTTCTTTCTACATCCTCTCCAGCATTTATTTGTGAATTTTTTGATGATATCCATTTTGACTGGTGTGTGGTGATACCTCATTGTAGTTTGGATTTTCATTTCTCTAATAGTGATAGTGAACCTCTTTTCATGTGATTTTTGGCCATCTATATGTCTTCTTTTAAGAAATGTCTATTTAGGTCTTCTGCCCATTTTTTGATTGGGTTGTTTTGATGATGTTAAACTTCATGAGCTGTTTGTAAATTTTGAAGACTAAATCCCTTGTTGGGCACATCATTTGCAAATAACTTCTCCCAATCTGTGAGTTGTCTTTTCATTTTGTTTCTTTAGCTTTCCAGTTTAAGTAAGTCCCATGTGTTTATCTCTGGCTTTATTCCCATTATTCTGGGAGATGGATCAAAAAAGATATTGTTTCAATTTATGTCAAAGAGTGTTTTGGACTTAATGTTTTCCTCTCGGAGTTTTATAGTGTCCAGTTTCACACTTAGGTCTTTAATCCATTTTGGGCTTATTTTTGTGTAATAAGTATTTTCTGTTTACTTTGTCATTAACTGTTACCTGTCAGTTTAAACCACTTTTTATAATGTATTAACATTCAGTTCTATTTAGTATTCTCCTAGAATTTAGGGATGTTCTCTTTATATAATATTATGGTTGAATATTCTCTTTGCTCTCAAGGTAACTTGCCAGATATTATTTTCACTATAAAAATGAAGGACCACCACATCTTGGATTTATTGTTAACAACTTCATGTTTTTTCTAACTTATATTTTTGCTTTTGTATTCATCTTCAAAAAACAGGGCTTCCCTTGTGGCTCAGCTGGTAAAGAATCCACCTGCAATACAGGAGACCTGAGTTCAGTCCCTGAGTTGGGAAGATCCCCTGGAGAAGGGAAAGGCTACCCACTCTGGTATTCTGGCTTAGAGAAGTCCATGGACTGGACTACACAGTCCATGGGGTCACAAAGAACTGGACACGACTGAGCAACTTTCACTTTTGTTAGAAAGACAACAAAAATCATTTATTAAAAGTGACTTTTGTTGTTTCTGCCAGTCATGTATGTTTTGTCCAAGCTATTCATGCAATACGTGAAACATATAAAATCACTTAAAAGTAAAAATCACCCAATGACCTTAAATAATAATAGATACTTACAAATATAATTTCATACATTTCTCTATGTAGATGGAGAGACCTACAAGATTATTATATATCCATTCTTTTCAAAATTAAAAAAAACTATTCAATTTAATTTTTCTTGAAGTTAACATGAAGATAAAACTGAAAGAAATGCTCAATTTCAATATGTATTTGTTCACCAACAATATTAATTCCTAAATATCTCTTAAATTGAGAAAACGTTTTTTGCTCAGAAATAAACTCACACACCTATGGTCAATCTACAACAGACAAGGCAAGAATAAAGACAGTCTCTAAAATATGTGGTACTGTGGAGACTAGACAGCTATGTGTAAAACTAGAATACTCTCTAACACCATACACAAAACTCAAAGATCTAACTGTAATGTTGGATACAATAAAACTCTAGGAGGAAAACATGCAGCTCTGTATCACAAAAACAAACATTCCCACATTTGATTGGGTTAAGACCTACACAGACCTTAGAAAAATAAATTCTAAACTACACTGAGGTATTACCTCACACTGGTCAGAATGGCCATCATCAGAAAAATCTAGAAAAAACATGCCGGAGACAGTATGGAGCAAAGGGAACCAGCCCTCCTACACTGTTGGTGGGAATGTAAATTGGTGTAGCCACTAAGGAAAATATTATAGACGTTTCTTAAAAAGCTAAAAATAGAGTTGCCATATGACCCAGCAATCACACTCCTGGGCATATATATCCAGAGAAAACTCTTAACTGGAAAAGATACGTGCACCCCAATGTTCATAGCAGCATTATTTACAACAGCTAAGACATGTAAATAACCTAAATGTCTGTCAGCAGAAGGGTAAAGAAGATGTGGTACATACATTCTATAAAATGGAATATTCCTCAATGATAAAAAAGAACAAAATAATGGCATTTGTAGCAACATTGATGTACCTAGAGACTGTCATATTGAGTGAAGTAAGTCAGAGGAAGACAAATATTGTATATCACTCATATATGGATTCTAATTTTTTTTAAAAAAGAAACAAATGAGCTTATTTATAAAATAGAAGCTGACTTACAGATACTGAAAATAAACTTATGGTTACCAAGGGGGAAACATAGCAAGGAGGAGTAAATCAGAAGCTTGGGATGAACAAACACACTGCTGTATATAAGCTAGATAACCAACAAGGACCTACAGTATAGCATGGGGAACTCAATATTCTGTGATAACCTATATTAGAAAGAATCTGAAAAAGAGCAGGTTTATGTGTAATTAAATCACTTTGCTTTATACCTGAAACTAACACAACATTGTAAATCAACTATACTCCAATAAAATTAAAAAACAAAAGAAAAAATATTTTAAAAACTGACTTTGGAGTTTTTTGTTTTATAATGACATAATTCAATTGTAAAAACTACTTAAGATTCCTAACTGTGAATGATGACAAATAAGTATACCTGTAGTTTTTCTTACCTTCTCTCTCCCACCTGAAACTTGTAAGATTGCCAATGATTTTAATGTTTCCATCTGCTTAATAACCAGTTATTTTGATTCATCTCTTAGTTGACTTGGTCATACAGTAGTGTTGCCAAGAAAGGCCTGGGATACCCACCTTATTTATTGTCTTTATATTTTAATAACTTAATCTGTACAATTAGTTGTTATACTCTGTCTCTCTCAGAACTACATAGTTCTTGATATTCCATCTTTTGACATTGAAGGTACTACTGAGAAGGTTGAGGCCAACTTTAATTCAGTCCCATCCCATATATGAAATGCTTTTGTAGCTTAGAGACCCATATGATTATGTTGTTATTTCTATCACTGAAGCTAGCAAATTACGCTAGGATACATGGTGGTGTATTACTCTGAATCTTTTTCCCCATGGTCACTGCCGATCAAAAGGATCCCCTGAGTCAAGTCTGTGTCATGGGTTTTCTGTTACCTAATTGAGTATGTTTTCTATCACATTTGTATTCATCCCTTCATATACATAGCGGACAGAGGAACCGGGCAGTTCATGAGGTCAGAAAGAGTTGGGGACATGACCTAGTGACTGAACACCTTCATATACATAGTTGTTTTTCCTGTTTCCTTTGACTTCTGTATCTTCTTTCTGTAACAATTTATATATCCTTTTTTTTTCTTCTTTTCCATTATTTTCCCTAAGTCTGTTTACTGTCTCCCTGGTTGGGTTTTAATTGCTATTATTCTATTTTCTGTTGTTTATATATGATTTTATGTCCCTTGTAATCTGATTTTCAGCTTTGTACTGTCCCTGAACTCTGCAGGTTTACAACTTTGGTCATCTATGAACATTCAGGTATCTTTGAAGATTTTTTTTTTTTTTTAAAGAGATCATGCTTAACAGCCACAGAGAAATTCTCGATCAGTTTGTCTGAACTCTTCCTATGTTTCTTTGAATCATTTCTCCTGTATATTATTTAGCTACCTTTGCCTATGTACCTTTCAGCTAAAATTAACAGAAAATATCAATAAAGTGTATTAATTTGAAGTCAACATAAGTGTTTCAAGAGTAGTGATATACACTGTCCCCAAGTGAAATAAAAAACCGCCACATAACTATTCCTGGCAATGGTAGTACTAGGAGTAGCTGTTAGCATTAATGAAGTGCTTCTTATGATCTAGACTTTCTAAGTACTTCATAGATTCATTGTATCTTCATAACCATGAGACCAAAAGTGCCATCTTTCTCATTTTCACTATAGCTACTAGGTTTTCATAAGTAATTCGTTACACCACATGCTTCTTCTTAGATCTGAATTATTGGAATGATCTTCAAACTAGCTTCCCCATCCTTCCAATTTGCTCTACACATTACCACTAGATTGTTTTTCTTAAATACTGTAACACATGTCACTCCTTTATCAGAAACTCTTCAATGACTGCCTCTCTGGATGGAGTTCAAACACTCAGGCATAGCACTCGTTATTGTTGAAACGTGACTCTTACTGATCTTCCATCATTTCTTACCATCAGCCCTTTTCATGTCTTTGCACAGTACTCCCTCTCTGTTTAAGCCATACCTCTGCCTGGAATGTGCTGTACTTTTTATTATTCTTCCTGTAAGATCCAGCTAGTCCTATGTGCTTCAAAAGCCTCCCTGGACAAATTTAACCTTCTTCTGAACTCTTTACTTCATAATGACCATGACCCTGTTAATCATTGTGCTGAGTGAGCCCAAGGCTTCGTGGTGTTATCTGTTTTTCTTTTCCTTGAGTTTATGATCTGTTTTATACCTGGTCGTATCTGTAGTACTTTTTTTAGTTGTTGGTAACTACAGTATTATTACACAACAGATCTGCATTCACATTTCAATTAGATATAACAATTGCTAACAGGTTCTCTTAACTTCTATGAAAAACAGACTATATTTTTATGACTATCATCTTTCTTGCTGACTAAATGACTAGGCTCAGATCTCATAGAAAGACACGAGATCTTTCCACATTCACATATATATAAATAATGAGACCAAGAGTTGATGTTGAGTTTGTTGCACTCATCTGACCCATTTTAGTTTTTGCTTTAAGAATCCTTGGTTATCTGCTGCTGCTGCTGCTAAGTCGCTTCAGTCGTGTCCAACTCTGTGCGACCCCATAGACGGCAGCCCACCAGACTCCCCCATCCCAGGGATTCTCCAGGCAAGGTCACCGAAGTGGGTTGCCATTTCCTTCTCCAATGCATGAAAGTGAAAAGTGAAAGTGAAGTCACTCAGTCATATCTGACTCTTAGCGAACCCATGGACTGCAGCCTACCAGGCTCCTCCGTTCATGGGATTTTCCAGGCAAGAGTACTGGAGTGGGGTGCCATTGCCTTCTCTGTGGTTATCTGCGTAACTAGTTAAAAAGTGTGGTAGCAAGACCTGTGAAAGTGCTTTAAGATAGTCTGATCAGAGAGACAAAGGCAGGAGGGAGTAGCTGTTTGCTGGCCTATCTTTATAAGGCAGTTCTCTTATCAATGTCCATACCTGCCAGTCAGAAGCTCGTACATGAGGATTCCCAGTGACCAATAGTCGGCTGAAATGTCATGGCCTTTGTTCAGGATGATCTCTGGGGCTACATATTCTGGAGTCCCACAAAAAGTCCATGTTTTCTTTCCAAATCCTATTTTCTTTGCAAAGCCAAAATCAACCTTACAGAGAGAGAAACAAGATATTTCAAGCCACTTTTGATTAAGCTTAAAAGTGGAAAAGTTACTTTGTTGAAGTATACTGATGATAATCATAAAATAAAAACGGATGCAAACTATTGTAGTCCTGTCTTCTAAAAGGAGTCATCTCTATATTTCAAATAAACAAAGCCTTCCTGATCAGTTCAGTTTCAACAGGAAAAATGGGAATCTTAACATAGGATAAAATTCACATCATCAAAAATAAAGGCAAACCTTTCTTTGCAGAAATAATTTCCATTTTTCTTTCTTTCATGCCAGTTGAGATTGGGGCATAAACAAATAATTTCTCTTTTACTCGGGCATATTTTCCAGATATCTGCTGGATTTAATGAAGTTGAATTCATTTAATATTCATTGAGAAGCTATTTTTATTGTTGAAGGAGCTGAATAACAAAGTTATGGAACCAATAACTCTGTCTTTAGGAAACAGAGATAAAATTGAAATGTAATCTGCATTGTCCTAGAAAACTTTTGAAGGAGGAGCCTCAAATGTAGAAAACCTATTTTTTCTAAAGCAACTGGTGGAGAATACAAATAATTAATTGCCATTAATTACTTATTAATGGCATATAAATTTCTTTGAAAACCATAGGTTGAATAAAAATTCCAGGAACTTAAAAACTAGAATCAGGGACTGAAAGATGCAAAGTCTACAAAAGTTATGCATTTTAAAATAAGAGAACTTCCTTTCTACAATAAATCTTTAGAGCTCTTGACCAATTTTAGTATTACTAATATTATTACTAACATGGACTGGATAACATTGCCTGTAAAGCCCATTTTTCCCCCACTATCATTATTATTATTTTTTGGCTGTGCTGGGTCTTTGTTGCAGTGCAGGGCCTCTTCATTGCTGCGTGAGGGCTTTTCTCTAGTTGTGGTGAGCAAGGGCTACTCTCTAGGTGCGATGTGCGGGCTTCTCGTTGCAGTGGGTTCTGTTGTTGCAGAGCATGGGCCGTCTGAGCCACCAGATCAGTCCTCTAGGACACATAGGCTCCAGTGATTGTGCTGCGTGGGTCCAGCTACTTCATGGCATGTGGGATCCTCCTGGGGGATCAGGGATCAAACCCGTGTTCCCTGTGTCGGGCCTCCCAACCCCTGGACCACCAGGGCAGTCGCATTAGCATTATTCTTAAATCTAAAATAATGATTCTCCATAATACAAATACCTATTCCCTTTGGATGTCAGAAAGCCAGCTAGAAAAAGGACTTCTATGAAGCTTTTCTGGGTCTGAGGATACATGTGATTAAGCATGATTAACACCTATTTAAGGGTTTTTGCCAGGATTTTATTCATTCAAAGCTAGCCAATTTAATTTCTCATAACCCTATTTAACTTGAAAGAATAGTCAGTTGAAAACAGTAATGCTGAAACCTGTTTTTTAAATGTTATATATTAAAAGAAAAATGAGATTGTAATGTTCACAAAGCTTCAAAAACTAGTATTTAAATTGCAGGCAGAAACCATGTATGAAACATACTGACCAGTTTGGCATAACCTCGGTGATCTAGGATGAGATTTTCAGGCTTGAGGTCCCTGTAAATGATTCCTTTGGAATGCAGATAGGCAAAAGCTTCTACCACACATGCTGTATAAAATCTGGTTGTAGAATCTTCAAATGACCCACTGAGATACAGAAAATGGGGAATAAAAAGTATGAAAGAAATTAGTTTGTCTAAGTTTTAATTTCTTATTTCACTCTATTCCGATGTCAAAATTTGACCCCAAAGACCAATGTCCTACTGTCCAAATGTCATATGGCTACCACTGCATTGGGTTTTAAAAACCATTTAAGGGTTAAGTTAAGGAATTGTTTGCTCTTATGAGTAGGATGATTAAATCTAACTTCCTGAAGAAGAGGTCAGCCATTTACCATGTTTCATGTTGGATTCCTCCCAACAACCTACTACAGTCTAAAAAGGCAAAGTTACAGAGAGGTAGGCAGAAGAGAGGCAAATTCTATTTTAGACCCTGTCTACCAAGGGGTGTTTTTTAAAGAAGAGAGTATGAGTATAGTCATATTTATTCTTAGCTTGTTTTTTGAATCTTTCTAAATAATAACATATAATTCCTGAGAAGGTGAATAAAATTTAATGTTTTCAAAGAACCACTTTGGAAATGAGTTACAGTGCTACTGATAAACGCATATCACAATCTAAGTATTCTTATTTTAATATATTTATTTCATTAATTAGTTTGCTATGCTGGGTCTTAGTTGTGGCATTCGAACTTGCAGTTGCAGCGTGTGGGATCTAGTTCCCTGACCAGGGATCGAACTTGAGCCCTCTACATTAGGAGCACAGATTATAAGTCACTGGACCACCAGAGAAGTCCCTAAGTATTCTTCTGTTTGAAACTTCTGCCAGGAAGACAGACATTATCTATTTCCTGTGCTACTGCCTTCTTACTAGAAGGAAAAGATAGAGCTAAAAGATAAATAGAAGGAAAAAGGTAATTGAAAAGGAATGTTTAAACTCAATTATGGTGTTTAGCAACAAAGCTCTTTGTCTCTGTGTGTGTTTATTTAATGAAATAACAAAAAAGGAAAAAACCTTATCATCCAATGTTAACGCCTTGGCCCTAGGGCAAAACTTTTATACTTTACCCATCCCCATCCTCCCACCATGGAATCCCTTAGAAAGATAAACTGCCTCCCCCTCCTCTTCTTTCTCAAACAGTAGTAAATGCAATTAAATAATTTCATGAAAATTCAAGAAAATTAGTGTGAACATTAGCTCATTAGCCCTTCAGGTGGCTAAGATATAACAGGAGAGCAGGTTTTGGGGAACGTACAAAGTAGAGACCTGGAATTTGCTTTCTTGAGAGTCACTGATACCAGTTTGCATTTTGCTCACATTAGCTTCTTTTTCAGTATTGAGGGGTAAATTCTAACAAACTGAAAAGTAGAATGTGGCTGCTATTCTGCAAAACTAATCAGTGACTCTAAGGCTAAGGCAGCCATCTTTCAGGTCATGTTTTAAAAATATGTAGCCTCCTCCAGAAAGTTCTAGTCTTCATTTCAATTACTGATGTCCCGGGAGCTGTCACTGAAATAATTAGTTCTTTCCAAAGGGAATGTCTTTTGTTGAAATACAACTTGAGGCTTAAGTGATATCCACTTCTTAGAATCTTAACTATAATAACTAAGTTCCTGGTATCCTTCTACAACAATACCTGGGTGGAACAAGTTGAACTTATAAGGACAATACAAAGTTTCATTAAGAATGTGTGCATGCTCAGTCAACTAACTGCATTTACATTAGGAAATGAATGGTATAGAATACGCTAGGATTGTCTTTTGACTTGGAGCTATCTTTGCAGAACTAGCACTATATAATCCTGGGTAATGGAAAAAGAATTACGTGCATGTGTGCTCAGTCATGTCTGACTCTCTGCGCCCTTATGGACTGTAGCCCACCAGGCTCCTCTGTCCATGGGATTTCCCAGGCAAGAATACTGGAGTGGGTTGCCATTTTCTCATCCAGGGGATCATCCCTAATCAGGGATTGAACCCATGTTTCCGAAGTCTCCTGCACTGCAGGCAAATTCTTTACTGCTTGAGCCATCAGGGAAGCCCTGACACTATGTAATCCTGTGAATTGCAAAAGAGATAGAGTAGAACCTTAAAGGTTCTTTCATCTTTGACCTTAATTATGTTTGTCTATCAAGAGCAGCATATTTCTTTGAGATATCATTTGTCTGAATTAGCAAGCATCCATGTGTAGCTGATTATTATACAGCTTTAAACAGAGTGCTATATACAACCTCAATCCCTTCTCAATGGAGAGCATTGCAAAGAAAAATCCAAAGAAAAACAGTACATGGAATCGGGCTTTGTCTTTTTTTCACATTACATGCCTTATTTTGATAAGAAAATTGATTACTTCATTGTAATAGGACTGTCTAATTGCGGTATGGGTGGGCCTTTTCCAAAGCCTACAACTCTTGCTTCCTGCTAGAAGAGTTACCTCTGCTGTTACAATGCTGAGCAACAGATCTGTTTCCCTTAATATTCCATTGTTAATAAAACAGAACCAAACTGTAAAGAGAGAATACACTTAATGAAAGATCAATTTCTCATGGCATCTCTGCTGAATGATACTCATATTTAGCAGAAAGACAAAACAATCTTACTACAAGCTCAGATTCATGAGAGAGGGTAATAGGTTAGAAATGTGAACTATGAAGCAAAGTCCTGGATTGAAATCTGAGTTCCATTTACTATTTAATTTTAAACAACTAACTGCCTCTCTGGGTCTTAGTGTTGTCATGTTCAAAATGAGGCCAGTAACAGAAATTCTCTCTTTGGGTTGTTGTGAAGGTACAAAAAATTTGCAGTGTGTATTAAAATAAGTGCCTGGCACACATTTGGCACTCAGTAAATAGTTGCCATTATTGTATGCGTGTGAGGGACTCCCCTGGTAGCTCAGATGGTAGAGAATCTGCCTTCAATGTGGGAGACCAGGTTTGATCCCTGGGTCGGGAAGATCCCCTGGAGAAGGGAATGGCAGCATCAAAAAACTCTTCTTTAGTGTCACCAGTGTCTTAATCTAGGAAAAATGACTGATACAGGACAGTCTTTGGGGATGGGAGTGGGGAGTTTGCAACTCTAATTATCGCTGTTATTGAAACATTTGCTGCTTCTCACTGCAAGGGCTCACTTTGAGTCAGCTCTGAAGAGTTTTCTGCTAATCTCTGTTCTTTTCACTTTCTCCATGCCTCTCACAAGTGTATAGGTAAAAATTATCCTTTTACAATTGAAACCCTCCTTTTTCCACCATGAAGGAACTGACGTATATCATTGGGTCTTTAGTTCCTGATGATTTGGTTCTGAGCCATTTTGGAATTTGGACGGCTCTAGAAAGCTGGTTTCTAGTTCCTCAGATCTGGATTGAGTATCTCATACACACACACACACACACACACACACATATATATATAGACATTTGAAACTGATTTTAAAAATTAAGTAAAAATTTGTCTCAAATCCATTTTCATGTTATGTGACAAGTCAATACAATATATGCACACAAAATGTTTACCAGAAACAGTTTCATCACTAAACATTTAATGCAGGGAATCTGAATTTTAAAATACACTTTTGGAAAGCAGTCAAAAAGCATAGCATTAGGCTGATTCAGAATGAAAAATTACCATTAGAATTGGAAATGACAGTGTAAATTTGATTTAAAACAAAAATGAAAGCTTGTTTTATCAACAGAAAGTTGCTTAAAGAAATAAATCATTGCCCTATAGAGCTCTCTGAAATAATAAATTATGCCTTGGCAGTTGGGTCATTTCAATTAACAAGTAAGGAATAGGCTCTTGTATCCTCTGTGGGAGTGAGTGGGTATTTTATCTTAGCTAGATGGCAGCACATAACAACCATTTGATTCAGGGAATTCAAGGGTTATGTACACTTATTAATATACTCAAAATTTAGTCACAATGTTTAATCAGCTTGTCATAAACCAAGTCCTGAAATGACAGGATGAAAAAGACAAAGCATCTCTTACTGAAGAATAAGTTCCTTCTTTTCTTTAGAGAGTATATAAACCTGAAGCATCATGCTACAGGTTTATTGCCAATTGTTAAATTAGGGAGGCTAAATTATTGTGAAAATACTCATTTCCTTAAAAGTAATTTCAACCACACTAAGAAATGACACATTTCCACCTAATCGGTCATCTAAGATGGAATTCAAGTAATCTCCTTCCATAAAGTAGCTGGAAAAAAGGAGAATGTATATAGAACGTTACTGGCTGGCTTATAAAACATATCCAGGAAGAGTGAAGACCAGAAGTGAGATGTGAAAATTATGGCTTCTTAATTATTTAATATATTCTATGGTAGCTCAGCTGCTAAAGATTCCACCTGTGATACAGGAGATCCCATTTCGATTCTTGGGTCAGGAAGATCCCTGGAGAAAGAAAAGGCTACCCACTCCAGTATTCTGGCCTGGAGAATTCCATGGACTCTATAGTCCATGGGGTCGCAAAGAGTCAGACATGACTGAGTGACTTTCACTTTCATAGGAAAAATGAACATGTACTTTAAAAAAATGCTAATAGTTTATTATATTTATATTCATCATAATATATATTAACTGCTATTAATATGTAACATATAAATACTAATGCTATATAATATATCCTAACATAAGTATATATACTTACCATATTAACCACTTACATTTTTAAGAAAGTTGCAGGGGTTACTAATTCTGTAACTGTTATAGAGGAGAGGTGAATACAGTTTGCACCAATCTATTCCAAATCATGTAACAGAATTTGTGGGGAAAAGTCATAAACTAGAAGATAAAACATGATAGCTAATGAAGAATAAACTAGGGCAATAACTGTCAGAATTAACCTTTCAGTGCCTTATATTTCAAAGATGAGAAAATATTTAATAGTCTTCAAAACCTGTTTGTAAATATGGTATCTGTATCAATTCTTACTTCTTGACAATAAATAAAAAAACTGCCCTGTGTTCTTTTTCTCTGCTGATGAGAAGAAAGAGTGAGAAGCAAGAAATGGTCAGCTCAGCTGGGAGGTAAAATAAGGAGGATGTCATTGCTATTAGAGACTTCCTGAGCTAAATCCCTGAGGCTCAGGGGTCACACAAGCCTTTCTTCAGATTAACCCGACAACCAGTACATTTCCTTTATACTTTCAGAATGGCTTCTTCCTTACTACTACTTACTGGGACATGAGAGGAAAATTAAACAAATTGAACAATATGGTTTGTTTTGAATACGGATATTTTATATACATTATGACTAGTAACATAGTTTTCTTTTTCTCTTGGTTTTTTTTTTTTTTTTTTTGGTTCTAACAATTAATGTTTAGGATTTTCTGCCCCAGTTTAAACAAGCAATGAGAAAGCTAGTCTGTAACAATATTAATTGGAGCCTGGATGTCCAAAAGTATGTTTTTCCTCCAGCAATTTCTTGAATGGGAAAAAAAGAATCTCTTGAATGAAAGTAATAAGGCTACTGACATATATAAGAAAGAAAGCTGGCAGAGGACAGTGACTCTGAGATCATTTTATGTGTTAGCTCCATTGCTTTTAATGTCTGAACCTTTAGGAAATATCAGCTAACTACTGTTTCTCCAGAGCATGCCTCCTTGAGGAGTATTTAATACACTGGGGAGACTTAGCAACTAGTGCCCCAAACCCAAGGATGATAAAAGGGAGGACAAAGGAAAGAGTCAAAAAGAATCCTGGTAGAGGTAGAGAAAGGACCATCACTGATCTTCTCCCTCTGTCCTCTCCTCCCAAGATAAGTGAAAGTGAAGTGAAAGTTGCTCAGTCATGTCCAACACTTTGTGACGCCATAGGTTATACAGTCTATGGAAGTCTCCAGGCAAGAATACTGGAGGGTTGCCATGCCGTCCTCCAGGGGATCTTCTCAACCCAGGGATCAAACCCAGGTCTCCTGCATTGCAGGCAGATTCTTTACCCACTGAGCCACCAGGCAGATAAGCTACTTCTTAATTGCATTCCTTTGCTACCCTGATAGATCAAAAATACATCTCACTTGTAAGCCTTGGCTAGCATTATGTACCTAAAAAATTCAGAATCAAAGTAAGTAAAGAGAAATATGAAATATTTTATTTCAAAAAATAAGTTGAACTGACACCTATGCATGTTTCAGTGGACTTTAGGCTAACATTTAATTATTTTTTTAATTATTAAAAATTTTTTTTATTGTTGTTTGTGTCTTGTTAAAGAAGTTAGTAGAAGTTTAAGATAGCTGTTCCTCTGCCTAAGTGGCTTATAAATGCTTTAATATTTACTTCTATGTATAAATCCCCTATTCTAATTAGAATAAAGTAGGGAGGAGATTTCAAATACTTCAGTGGATTGAAAGATCAGGTCAAAAATAAGATAGTAGAAGCATATAAGGATAGACCAGATATTAACTCAGAAATCAGAATATTTGTGCAACAGCCTGTAAGTTATGAGGCATGGGACCACATTTATTTGATTTATCATTTTATCCCTGGCCTCTATCACAATGCCTGACATATAATCTGTACCCAAATATTAAGTCATGTAGTAATTTGCTGTGATATAATAGCTCAGTACAGATGTTTAACCCTGTCCCCTCATGCCAAAATGATATACGCCCTAATAGGTTTATTTATCTTGAATTTAAGAAAATATTTGTGTAATAAGACACAATGAGGTGAAAATAAATCTATCTGACATATACAAGTAAGGCAATGGGAATAAAAGACCTGAAAGGGTACAAAGACAGGCAGGCACCATGAGGATATAATTAGGAGTGAGACTCTAATGCAATAGTTTATAAAGAACTAGCTGTGCACACTAACACATATATATGGAATTTAGAAAGATGGTAATGATAACCCTATATGCAAAACAGAAAAAGAGACACAGAAGTACAGAACAGACTTTTGAACTCTGTGGGAGAAGGTGAGGGTGGGATGTTTCGAAAGAACAGCATGTATATTATCTATGGTGAAATAGATCACCAGCCCAGGTGGGATGCATGAGACAAGTGCTCGGGCCTGGTGCACTGGGAAGACCCAGAGGAATCGGGTGGAGAGGGAGGTGGGAGGGGGGGATCGGGATGGGGAATAAGTGTAAATCTATGGCTGATTCATATCAATGTATGACAAAACCCACTGAAAAAAAAAAAATAAAGGAGAAATTTAAAAAAAAAAAAAGAACTAGCTGTGCTATTTGGGGATATCTACAAAATAACAAATTGTCAAAAAAAAAATAACATGGCTTTCTGGCAACATCAGGGCTGTCTGTCCCTGAATCTGAAAGATGTTACCTGATGAAGGAGAGTCTGAGGGGTGAGACTGTAACAAATAAAGAGATGTCTAAAGATGAATGTTCAAAGGAACAAAGATGCCTTTTGGAATGATCATTCACAGAAAATATGCTGTTTGTTTGTTTTTTTAAGTAAACATTTAAGGTTGGTAATAATCTCCCAGGACATTTTATAGACTATTTTTTAAAGACTGTTAGCTACATAAATAGGAATTAGAAAGCTAATTTTGCATTATTAAAAGAAACAGGCAGTAACTAGACCAACTTTACCTGTCCTGAAAGGGCACAGAGGAGTAAATCTAAGTTAGATTGGTCAGATGAAATACTGCTTATAAGTGGATTCATCTTCCTCCCAAGATCAGGTATGGAATGAAAAGGATGGCTGGAAATTCTGTTAATTTTGAAATCAAAGAATGAAAAGAAAGTGAAGTCACTCAGTTGTGTCCGACTCTTTGCAACCCCATGTACTGCAGCCCATCAGGCTCCTCCATCCATGAGATTTTCCAGGCAAGAATACCAGAATGGGTTGCCATTTCCTTCTCCAGGGGATCTTCCCGACCCAGGGATTGAACCTGGGGCTCCCGCAGGTTCAGGCAGATGCTTTACCATCTGAGCCACCAGGGAAACCAAAGAGAAGTGTAAAAGTAAAGAAAAAATTCTTGGACTTGGAATTCTTTGGGAAAAATTCTTATCTGGAGAATGAGTAGAACAATTCAATGACCGTTAATCCAGATTGCAACTATAAAATAACTAATTCTCTTCATCGTTAACAGCAATGAAGTGACTTCTAGGCATACAGTTATCTGATTATGATGTTCACGCTAAACTAAGGCCTCTGCATGTAACTTGAGAGGTCATTTTTAAGATGGACTAATCCTGTATCATTGGTTACAAATCTGAAACAGTGAGTTTCCTATTCACATTAAATCATATGTGTATAGTGGCCAACTATAGGTTGTGACCCATTGTTACTTTACATTTTGAAATAGAAGCATATATAAAATGTACACATGTCTTTTATAATAATTCACTCTCCTTACAAACCATCACCATCAACTACATTTTCAAAGGCATGATAGAAATTTTTTAAAACTTACCGATCCCTGAGAATGGTCCAGAGCTCTCCACCTAGGCAAGCTTCCATCAACATATACAAATATTTGCTGTCCTTAAATGTTCTGTATAATCTGTGAATTGCAAACAGAAAAACAAGAATTATAAACATTACTGTTTTTAAAAGCATGTAAATATTTTTCATTGCCCAGATTATAGTCTTACTCTTGATTTGCCAAACTTGAAATTTTATTAAAGGAATGAGAAAGATCTAAATTCATAAAGAGGAAAAAGGTTATGTTTATGATTCACACAATGTAGGGCGTAGACTCTCCTTTGAAATGTGTTGTATTCAGTTACTTTAGTCATTGCTGACTCTGCGATCCTTTGGACTGTAGCCTGCCAGGCTCCTCTGTTCAAGGGATTCTCCAGGCAAGAGTCCTGGAGTGGGTCACCATGCTCTTCTCCAGGGGGGATCTTCCCAGCCCAGGGATCGAACCCGTGTCTTCTGCATTGGCAAATTCTCTACTGTCTGAGCCACCAGGAAGCTTAATCCCAATGATTATGGACCAAGAGGACTTTTTGGGATTTCTCTAATTCCAATTTGGCTAACATTTCAAGCATGGCCTCTTTTGAACGCTATTTAGTGGTCATAAACATGCATAAACATAAACATGGATATACAGTGATGACACTTTAAAGTACAGATGTGTATGATATTTTGCACTGGTCACTTAAATTCATGTAATACCCTGTTTTCAGCAAGTGCCACTGGCAAATTAACTAGAAAATCTGCATATATTAAAAAAACATTCCCACTGTCGTCTTATGAGTGCTCTCAAAATACTGAGATGGAACAGTCATTTCATTTTTTAAAATCTTCAAGAAATATTGAAATAAAGAATATTCAAGGTAAAATAGTTTGATTTTTGGTATTAATAATTTGTCTTTCAAGTACCAGAGGTCTATGTAGAGTTCTAGAATAACTGAAGATAAAAATGGAACATCACAAAGTCTGATTTTTCCTTTAGGAAAAACATTTTTTTTTTTTTCAGAATCTGATTCTCATTTTTTAAAAATCAATATTTTAGTGCTTTCTTATTGAGTGAAAACTTTCTTAAAAGCTGATTTAAAAATACGTTTCTTTGTGTGAATCTAATGTGTAACAGTGAGCGCACATGGCAGAGAGTTTAGAGGTTGCTTTTCCACTTGGAATGCGGGACTTGAAGCCTTGGGCAGGGTCCTTGTTGTTGTTGTTCAGTAGCGAAGTTGTGTCTGATGCCAGGCCTCCCTGTCCATCACCAACTCCTGGAGCTTGCTCAAACTCATGTCCATTGTGTCGGTGATGCCATCCAACCATCTCATCCTCTGTCGCCCCCTTCTCCTCCTGCCCTCAATCTTTCCCAGCATCAGGGTCTTCTCCAGTGAGTCAACTCTTCACAGCAGGTGGCCAAAGTATTGAGGCTTCCACATCAGTCCTTCCAGTGAATATTCAGGACTGATCTCCTTTAGGTTTGACTGGTTGGATCTCCTTGCAGTCCAAGGGACTCTCAAGAGTCTTCTCCAATACCACAGTTCGAAAGCATCAGTTCTTTGGCGTTCAGCCTTCTTTATGGCCCTTACCTCACTATGAAGTCAGAATGAGCCCCCTGCATGATCTGCTTCTCCGAGCGGATGTGTTCCTGCTGTCTTGTGTCCACGATGTGGCGTTTCTTGAGAATCTTCATTGCAAAGGTTTTGGATTCTTCACTTTTTAACTGGACCTTAAAGAAAGTCAGAAGGGAGTGAGTGAGAAAAAAGAATCTACAGAGTTAATATAACAATACATTCTTAGCTCCAAATTAACAGGTGCATGGAGCATTGAAATGACACCCTGAACACCACCTGTGTCATGGTAAAGCCTGTCTGGAGCTGGATTTGAAATCCAGGGCTCACAGACATTGCCCAGTCTCATTCCACTGGACCTGATACAGTTTTACCAACTGGATTCCCAATTAGTTTTGTGCCCACTGGGATTAGAAGAGGGCAAGTGTATTTGATTCTCTTTGTATTATTTCATGTCATTTCATATTATGTGTTTGAGTATACTTTACCATTTTTCTCCTTGAATCAGAAAAGTAGAAATAAAAACTAATTTCTTCTCCAATTTTATTACTTCCAGTGAGTTTCGAAAAAGTAAGGCCATATGGTCCTATATGATTTTCCTCTTTAGTTCTAGTCCACAAACATTTCTAGAGTTATTTAATTCAGTGACAGACCCTTGTCTCTGCTGAGACTGAAAATTTATGTACTGTTACTTCTTTTTATCTCTGTCTTTCCTTCTCTCCAGTTAAAGAAAACAGAGATGGTAATAAGAATTTTTTGTTTTTCAAAAGATTCTGGAAACTGCTTTCCTTTGTCTTCTCAAAATAGGTATGATGGCTTTAATCCTCTCTGACCTTAAACTTTACTCCATGGTTATACTAACTGGGAGACCTAAGCTGAGTCTTGGTGTCCCCAGTACTTCCAAGCCTCTGTTGCATTCCCTCTTGGCTCTTGGTGACTCTGGAGGGGCTTGGGTCCTCCAGATACCATTCCAAATATAGGTGCTAGTCTGTGTTCACCGTTTTACAAAGAATTCAGCAAGATGACTCTCTCCTTGGAAGGAGGACAGAGAGCAGAGCTAATCACCTAACAATAAGTTATCATCTAGTGCTCTCAGGCCAAAGAATCCACAAGATAATACCAAACAGCCCACATTTTTCTGAACTAATGAAGGCACTGGAGAAATAAGACAACAAGCCATTTCTGCTTTTCAACTGAAGTATGCCCGCCCCCTCTTTAGTTGTGAATTGCTTACAGCTTTAGCTGCAAGGATGGTGAAGGTTTTAAGTGTCTTGTTCATGTACACATGGACAGACTGAATTCAACTGAGAAGACATTGATGTGGCAAGGTCTTTAGAAGAAAACATGAAGACACTTCAAATAAAGAGGCTTCAGTTTGCTGCCAGCATTTGAGAATCTACGACAGGTTAGAAGGGAAAATGGATATTTGAAAATGCCTTAAACAGCTAAAGGCCCTCTATGCCGTTTGTGATCCTTGTTGAGATGATAGATTAGTGTGACACAAATGAGCTCAGTTATAGTTCATAGTAAAATACAAAATGTGAAAATTCACTTCTAAAAGAAATTTGGACAGAGAAGAAAGATGACATGAAAAATGAGCTGTGTCAGAATACTAACATTCACATGGATAGACCTAGAGATTGTTACAGTGAAGTCAGTCAGAGAAAGAGAAATGTCACATAATATCCCTTATGTGCAGAATCTGAAAAGAAATGATACAAATGAACTTATTTACAAAACAGAAACAGAATCACAGACTTAGAGAACCAATTATGGTTGCTGGGGGAATGAGGGGAGACCGGATAGTTTGGGAGCTTGGGATGGACATGTACACACTGCTGTATTTAAAATGGATAGCCAATAAGGACCTCCTGTATAGGACAGGGAACTGCTCAATGTCAGTGTTAGGATGGGAGGGGGTTCTGGGGTAGAATGAATACATGTGCATGTATGGTTGCATCACTCTGCTGTGTGCCTGAAACGATCACAGTATTGTTAATCGTCTCTACTACAATATAAAATAACAAGTTAAAAAAGAGTATTAACATTCAGAGACGAAATCTGATCATATTCCCTCTTTAGAGTCTTACCCAGATAAATGACTGAAAAGTAGGTCACACAATGTAACAATTACTCTCTCTAGAGTAGTTAACATTTTAACTTGTGTACAGGTTAGGAGGAAAGAACTCTGGCTTTAGGGTGACAGGTCTGGACATCAATCCTAACTCCACTTAAGGTCTCTCTCTCTCAGTCTTCTTGGGCAGCTGAGTAACTTCTCTGAGCCCCATTCTGGCTGAGGATAACACCATGTACTGTATGGAGTTAATTGTGACCTTACAGGAGAAAGTACCGCCATGTGGGCATGCATTATTGTGTCTCCACATGCATCTTGGGTAGATCAAATGTTATCCTTAAAACAAAGGTAGATCATGTCACTTCTGTGCTCAAACACTGCAGTGGCTTCCCAGCTCATTCATGATAAAGACAAAGCTGTCACAGATGCCTATAAGGCCCTGCATCATTTGAACTCCTGCTCCCTGTGAGCCTCACTCCCGCCCTGGGGTCACTGTGTTCAGGTCACACTGGATACCTTGCTGCTCCTTGAGCACAATAAGCAAGCTCTTACCTCAGGCCATTTGCCCACACCTGTCTAAATATTCTCGCACAGTTATCCTCCGGGCTTGCTGCTCAGTTTCCTAAATTCTATGCTCAAATGTTTCCTTACTTAGAAAGTCTCTCCTCACACCAGTCTACATAAAAGAGTAACCACCTACTTCTCCCTTCCCTTTTGTAGAGTTCTATATAGCTCTATCACAAACTATATTTATTCTGTATTCATGACACCAAATATTTATTCTGATTACTTGTTTAGTATCTGTCTCCTTTCACTATTCTGTAAGCAACCCAAGACTGGGGATTTTTTTTGTTCACTGTGCCTGACATAGAATAAATGCTCATGAAGTATTTGTTGACTAAAGGAATCAAAGAAAGAATGAAATAAGCCATGATGACTTATCATCGACAAAGGCACAAGAGAGCTGGTACCTTAACACCATACTGCGTATCTCTGAGCTTAACAGGATAAAGCAAGCGAACTTATAAATGACAAGTATATAGCATTTACTCTTGTCCTTCTTTCCAAAACTGCCCTTATGCATAAGAAGGAAGAAAAGATTTCTGTATGCTGATATGGCATAGAAAATATACATACCAAATATCTATATAATTCAGCTCTGAATTTTCAGTTTTTATGCTTACAACGTGTTTTCTTAACCTTCATTTTTCCTTGAATGACTAAGATATGGTATTATTCCCAGCCACACAGCCTTCTACATTAATAACATCATCTCTAGGATGTCAACTGAATTTTGGGGACAGTTGTCCATCTGCATCTAAATACAAAATATATTTATGAAGGGTCAAATAGAAATGTGTTCACTGATATATTAACAATGGTCTCTTAGGGAGATTTTTAGTTGATTTAGTTCTTTTTAACTTTTTTGAAATGGTTAACTTTCACAGTTAGCATAACTCACCTGTATGATAAGTGAAAATAATGACTCTGGTCATGGAAAAATTTTTAGTCTTTTTAAATCAGAATAGCTATTTATTCTGACTCTCTCAAAGGATTCTGGTACAGTGGAATCCACTGTATTAAGATTCCATGAATGCAAAGACCTTGAGAAGTTGTGTGCAGTAGGATAACAACCTATTCAAGTTCAGGCTGAACCACACTAGTCATATCCTTAAAGAACATACCTTATTTTTTTATTTCAACACAAACTCTCAGAGTAAGTTACAGAAGTTTGTATTAAGTGAGTCTAAACTATTGTGCTTTATTATGAAGGTGTTTTCACAAAACTAATCCATGAAAAATTTTAAGGTGAAATGTAGTTTGTTTTTTATTTGTCCTATTGGCCAAATTAATTATTTGGTGGCTCAGTGATAAAGAATCCACCTGTAATGCAGTAGATGCAGGTTCAACCCCTGGGTCAGGAAGATCCCCTGGAGAAAGAAATGGCAACCCATTCCAGTATTTTTGCCTGGGAAATCCCATGGACAGAGAAGCCTGGCGGGCTAAAGTCCATGGAGTCACAACGAGTCAGAAAAGACTGATCAACTAAACCACCACCACCAGATTAGTTATACCAACACCACTTGTGCCAATTTGAAATAATGATGATGATTTTATAGCAGTTCAACTAGAGATGACAGTGTTGAGTGTGGACAGAGGCAGGCAAAAGAGAAGGAAAGGAATGCATACTTTCTTTCTTTTGCTCAGGAATCCTTCCCAGCCTGCTTGGTCAGGCATGATTTCCAGGTCTGTCTTTGCAGATCATTCCAATACCACCTAGATGTACAGGCTAATGCACTGGTTGAGAATGTGAATTTTGAAACTTGTCTACCTTTGTTTAAATATCAACTTTTTTTTTTTTTTTTTTGATTGTGATCTTGGACACATTTCTAAAACTCTGTTTCCTCATCTGTAATATGGGAATAATTCTTACCTGTGAAGATGAAATAAAAGGGCCTATATATCAAACATATTTTCTGGAACAGAGAACACATCCAGTTAGTTGCTTTTATTCCTTTGTGCTTCTGAGTTTAATGTTCTCTTCAGGCCAAAGCAATTTTGTCAAAATATGATCCACTACAGGAATGAAACTTTGAACCAGTTTGTATTCCCAACCCACCTACTTCACTTCTACCCAGTGAATAAGCAGCAGATTGAGAGGCTTTAGGTTAAAGATTGCTGACCCTTGTGCCACGTTAATTTCTCTCTCAAGATTTCTAGAAAGGAAACATGAATTAAAAAATGCTAATACTCAATATCTTTCTTTTGTTTTTTATAAGTAATGCTATGTGCTATATCAGAAATAAAAATTAGCAAAAGTTTCATTTGTGTAAAAAGTTATTTTAACGTGAAACACTGGGTTGCCATTTGAAGGAATATATACTTCAGCAAGGTGAATCTTAATATGGGAATTTTTGACAAAGATTTTGACACATTATTAACTGTCAGGCTCTATGTGGTCCCCAAATAATATGGACCTGAAGATGAGAGGCAGTACTACCAGTATTTTAAAGAGCTTTGAAAACACAGTTGCTAGCTGTATTTAAATATGTGCTTTCTTTTATCTGGGACAAACATTTGCTTTATAAAGGCTTGTCTCCTGCTGGACCTAATTCTTTACACTTACTAGAAAAGAGGGTTTTGATCAGAGCAAGGTTAAAATTAGCTCAGTGCAATGACTAGGGGTTGGTCCTTAGAATCTACTTGGCCATTCATCTATTGAACCTTTTTATTAACAGTTCATAGTTTATTTAGCACTATAGATATCTTTCCATTATTTTGGAAGAAAATGGATTTCTGAACTGTACTGTAATTAAAATAATTTATTAAATTAAGGTTCGATATCAATATCAATATCGACATTTTGATATCAAAATCAATATCACATAGCCTATTATTATGCAGAATTCCTTTATAAAGTAGTTCAAATTACATTTCCATGCACAACAGGAAAGGATGACTTGCTTAGGTAAGCTAATGCTATAGACCACAGGTGATGAAGTGAGTTTAGAAAAGCTTATAACAGGGAGAGGTGGGCAAGATGGCAGAGCAGGGAGACCATGAACTCACATCCTCTCACAGACACAGCAAAGTTACAGCTGCTTACAGAGCTACCGTCTATGAGAGTGACATGAGGACTAGCAGCAAAGATCTTCTACAACTAAAGACGGAAAGAAGGAATTGCCATGAAACAAGGAGGAGAGGCAGAAACCCAGTACTGTCAGGACCCACACCCTTGGATCTGCAACTCACAAACAAGAGGAATATTACAATCACAGAAGTCCTCTCCAAGGAACAAGGGGTCCAATCTCATGTTGGTCTCCCTGGCCTGTGGGTCCTACACCTAAAATATGAGCCCCTATAACATCTGGCTTTGAAAACCAGCGAGGTTTGTGTTAAAGAAAGCAGGAGGGCTTTTTTCACTCTTAAGTGGCATGTACAAAAATCTCACATACTTCAAGTCCCAGAAGTTTGAAAGGAGCCTGAATCAGAACTACTTACTCATCTCTGAGAGCCTCTGGAGAGGCAGGGGGGCAATAGAAGCACCCTTGGTACCTTTTTAGGGAGCTTGTTCTAACCATGTGGACACAGGCACTGCAAAGTACAACTTCAGAATCCTCTTTCTATCCTATTAGGCTTCCCTGGTGGCTCAATACAGGATACCCAGGTTCAATCCCTCAGTCAGGAAGATCCCCTGGAGAAGGGAATGGCAACACACTCCAGCATTCTTGCCTGGAGAATCCCATGGACAGAGGAGCCTGGGGGGCTACAGTTCATGAGGTCACAGAGTCAGACACGACTCAGCGACTCTATTCTAATAGCACTGGGTACTTGGCACCAGCCCCAGACATGCCCCTCCGGCCCAAGTCATGCAGACAGCTCTGTGGGGACTCAGCCCCACCACTGAACTAAGGAATAAGACCAAACCTCAGAAAAAGAACTAAACAAAGTGTGGATAAGCATTCTACCCAAAACAGAGTTCAAGATAATGATCATAAAAAATGCATGGATAAACACAGAATTTCACCAAAGAGTTAGAAAATATAAAGAAGAACCAGATCTGAAGAACATGGTAAGTGAAGTAAAAAGTACATTAGAATGATCAATAGTAGATTAGATGATAAGTGAAGTGAAGTGAAAGTCACTCAGTCGTGTCCAACTCTTTGTGACCCCATGGGCTGTACAGTCCATGGAATTCTCCAGGCCAGAATACTGGGGTGGGTAGCCTTGTAGGCTTTCCCTTCTCCAGGGAATCTTCCCAACCCAGGGATTGAACCCAGGTCTCTCACATTGCAGGAGGATTCTTTACCAGCTAAGCCACAAGGGAAGCCCAGAGGAATAGATAAGTGATCTTATCTAAGTAATGGAAATTACACAAGCTGAATAGGAAAATGAAAAAAGGATTAAAAAAAATAAAGATAGTTTGAGGCCTCTTAAACAATACTGTGTGTACTAATATTAAAGAGAAAAATACATTTCTGAATCCATTCTACCAGGCCAGCATCACCCTGATACCAAAATGAGATAAAGATACCATTAAAAAAAAAAAAATTACAGGCCAAATCACTGGTGAATATAGATGCAAAAACCCTCAACAAAATGTTAGCAAAACAAACTCAACAAAACATTAAAATAATCATAAGCCATGATCAAATGGGATTTACAGCAGGGAATGCAAGGATGGTTAATATCTGCAAATCAATTAATATGATGCTCCACATTAATAGACTGAGAAATAAAATATCTCAATAGACACAAAAAATCTTCTGACAAAATTCTACATTGATTCATGATTAAAAACTCTCAACAAAGTGGGTATTGAGGGGAAAATGCCTCAATATATAAACATGACATATCCACAGCTAACATGATATTCAACAGTGAAACGCTAAAAGTATTTTCCTTAAGATTAGGAACAATATAAGGATGCCCACTCTCATCACTTTTATTAAACACAGTACTGAAAGTCCTAACTATAGTAGTCAGGGTAGAAAAGAAATAAAAGGAATCCAAACTGGAAAGAAGCAGTAAAACTGTTACTGTTTACAGATGGCATGATATTATATATAGAAAATCCTAAAGATATCACTCCCCCCAAAAAAAAACCCTATTAAAACTATAAGTGAATTTGGTAAAGTTTCACAATACAAAATTAATATACAGGAATCTACTGCATTTCTATAAACTATCAATGAACTAACAGAAAAGAATTAAAACAATCCCATCTATAACTGTATCAAAAGAATAAAATACCTAGGAATCTAACCAAAGCGGTACAAGAGTTGTATCCTGAAAACTGGAAGACATTAATGAAAGAAATTGAAGAAAATAAAATGTTAGAAAGCTATTTCATGCTCATGAAATGGAAGAATCAATATTGTCAAAATGAACATACTACTCAAAGCTCATCTACAGATTCAATGCAATCCCTAACAAAGTGTTTTTCACAGGAATAATAATTCTAAAATTTGTATGGAAACACAAAAGACCCTGAGTAGCCAAGGCAATCTTAGAAAGAAGAACAAACTTGCAAGTATAATGCTCCTTGATTTCAAACTATACTGTGAAGCTATAGTAATCAAAAAAGTAGCTACTGGCACAAAAACAGACACAAAGCTCAATGGAACAGAATATAATGCCCAGAAATTAACCCAGGCTTATATGGCCAGTTGATTTATAACAATGGAAGCAAGGATGTGTCAATACATGAGGGTAAAAAGTCTTTCCAATAAATGGTGCTGGAGAAACTAAACAGCTACATGCAAAAGAAATTGACTACTTTCTCATACCATATACAAAAAAAAAAAACTCACAATGGATTAAAGACTTAATTGTAAGTCCTAAAACAATAAGCTCTGAGAAGAAAATATAGGCAGTAGGCTCTCTGACATCAGTATTAGTAATACATTTTTCAAAATGTCTCCTCAGGGAATGGAAACAAAAGCAAAAATAAATAAATGGGCTACACCAAACTAAAAATCTTTTGCATGGTGAAGGAAACCGTCAACAAAACAAGAAGGCAACCTGTTGAATGGGAGAAATATTTGCAAGTAATACGTCCAATAAGGAGTTAATATCCAAAATATACAAGGAAACCATACAACTCAACATAAAAAAAACCAAACAATCCAATTTAAAAAATGGGCAGAGGAACTGAATAGACATTTGTCCAAAGAAGACATACAGATGGCCGAGAGACACTTGAAAAAATGCTCAACATCTCTAATCATCAAAAGGAGATGCAAATCAAAACCACAGTGAGAATCTGCCTCACGCCTGTGAGAATGGCTATCATCAAAGATATCATAAACAACAAATGTTGGGGAGGATGTGGAGAAAAGGGAGCCCTCCTTGGTAAGATTGTAAATTGGCATGTGTGTGCTCACTCACTCAGTCAGGTCTGACTCTCTGCGCCTCCATGAACCTTTGCGGCTCCTGCCTGGCTCCTCTGTCCATGGAATGCTCCAGGTAAGAATACTGGAGTGTGTTGCCATTCCTTACTCCAAGGGATCTTCCCAACCCAGGGACTGACCCTCATCTCTTGAATCTCCTACATTGGCAGGCAGATTCTTTACCACTAGTGCCATTGGTATAGGCAATTACAATTACCCAATTTTTATAGATTCCTATTAGAAGTAAAAAATAGAACTGCCCTATGATTCAGCAATTTCACTTCCAGGTATTTGCTCAAAAAACCCAAGACACTAATTCCAAAAGATGTATGCATTCCCATGTTCATAGCAGCATTATTAGCCATAATTTAAAAAAATAGCCAAGATATGGAAGCAACCTAAGTGTCATCAACAGACAAATGGATAAAGAAGATGTGGTGTGTGTTTTATATAAAATATTAGCTATAAAAATGAAATCTTGCCATTCGCAACAACATAGACAGATCTAGAAGGTAGTATGCCAAGTGAAGTAAGTCAGACTGAAACAGAAATGCTATAATATCTTACTTATATGTGGAATCTAAAAGCAAGACAAACAAACTAAACAAAAAAAGACTCATAGATACAGAGAACAAATGTGTAGTGGCCAGAGTGGAAGGAGGTGGGGGTCATGAAATAAGCGAAGGGGATTTAAGAGGTACAAACGTGCAGTTATAGAATAAGCCAAGGGGGTGTACTATATAGCATAAGGAACATGGTGATATAATATTGCAATAATTGTAGGGGGACAGATGATTACTAGGTTTATTGTGATCATTTCATAGTGTATGCAAATATCAAATCACTATGTAGTACACCTGAAACTAACATAATATTATATGCCAACTATATTTCAAGAAAAGCTTACAGGAAACCTGGATTCTAGTCTTGGATCTTTTAGTAATAGGTTAATGATTAGTCATATAACTTTACTGGGCCTCAGGCCACCTCACAGAACATGAAGGGCTAAACTAAATTACATCCAAGGGTTCTGGAAAATTCTATGACTCTGAAGTTTGACATAATGTACATTTTAAAAGCATAATAATTATATTTAACTTTATGGAAACAGTCTAACAAACTTGTGGTGGTAGCTTGGGCCAAAGGATAAAGGGAGGATTTCCCAAGTAACAAAAAGCTAGCTTAAGGAAACGTGATGATTCACTCTGAAAGTGTGACCCTGCATTTACAATACAAGCATATTCTGTTGGGAGGTGGAAGTTTCATTTATTCTGTCCTCTCAACCACAGCACCTGAAGGAGATCAGCTTATCTGTTATATTCTCTGTGTTACTAGTTTTTAAAGACTAAGCAGAGTCTATCCCAAATGGCTCAGTGGTAAAGAATTTGTCTGCCAATGCAGGAGATGCATGTTCAATCCCTGGGTTGGGAAGATCCCCTGGAGGAGGGAATGGCGGCTCACTCCAGTATTCTTGCCCAGAAGACCCCATGGACAGAGCAGCCTGGTGGGTTCCTCTACAGTCCATGGGGTCACAGAGTCAGAACACAACTTAGCGACGGAGGACGCATACACTGGATGAAATAGCAGTAGCTTTCCCAAGAACAGCATTAAAACTATGCCAAAGCCTTTGACTGTGTGGATCACAATAAACTGTGGGAAATTCTGAAAGAGACGAGAATACCAGACCACCTGACCTGTCTCTTGAGAAACCTGTATGCAGGTCAGGAAGCAACAGTTAGAACTGGACATGGAACAACAGACTGGTTCCAAATAGGAAAAGGAGTACGTCAAGGCTGTATATTATCACCGTGCTTATTTAACTTATATGCAGCATGCATCATGAGAAACCCTGGGCTGGAGGAAGCACAAGCTGGAATCAAGATTGCAGGGAGAAATATCAATAACCTCAGATATGCAGATGACACCACCCTTATGGCAGAAAGGGAAGAGGAACTAAAATGCCTCTTGATGAAAGTGAAAGAGGAGAGTGAAAAAGTTGGCTTAAACCTCAACATTCAGAAAACTGAGATCATGGCATCTGGTCCCATCACTTCATGGGAAATAGATGGGGAAACAGTGGAAACAGTGTCAGACTTTATTATTTTGGGCTCCAAAATCACTGCAGAGGGTGATTGCAGCCATGAAATTAAAAGACGCTTACTGCTTGGAAGGAAAGTTACGAACAACCTAGACAGCATATTAAAAAGCAGAGACATTACTTTGCCAACAAAGGTCTGTCTAGTCAAGGCTATTGTTTTTCGGGTGGTCGTGTATGGATGTGAGAGTTGGACTATAAAGAAAGCGGAGCCCAGAATTGATGCTTTCGAACTGTGGTGTTGGAGAAGTCTCTTGAGAGTCCCTTGGACTGCAAGGAGATCCAACCAGTCCATCCTAAAGGAGATCAGTCCTGGGTGTTCATTGGAAGGACTGATGCTGAAGCTGAAACTCCAATACTTTGGCTACCTGATGCAAAGAGCTGACTCATTCGAGAAGACCCTGATGCTGGGGAAGATTGAAAGTGGGAGGAGAAGGGGACGACAGAGGATGAGATGGTTGGATGGCATCACCGACTAGATGGACATGGGTTTGGGTGGACTCTGGGAGTTGGTGATGGACAGGGAGGCCTGGTGTGCTGCAGTTCATGGGGTCGCAAAGAGTCGGACACGACTGAGCAACTGAACTGAACTGAACTGAACTGAACAAGGCATAAAGGAAATCTAGGGCAGAATCATCCTACTTGTAATAGCTGGACAACAGCAGACAGAAATGACAAATATTTTCTCTAAACAAAACAGCACAGAATTTAATCAGGCAATCCATGTTACATGGGATGGCATAAAATCATTTCTTTATTTTTGACAGTTTTTAAACTGGGAAGAAATAGTTTTATAAATAATCCAAGATTTAAGTAGCCATGGTCTGTATTATAAGATTTAAGTAGCCTGTATTTACTCCAAATTGATGTAATTTATGGAATTCCTGATAAGGTCTGTAGTAAAAAGAAAAATTCTATAAATGAAGATGGAAGGAAGGAGGAGGGGGAAGCAAGGGAAGGAGGGAGGGAAGGAAAGGAAAAAATCCTGGACTGAGAGAACTGTTTGGGTTCTCTTCTACAAGATAAACAGCCAAACTGGGGTGCAGGGGAGTATGCTATCTCTATTCCAGTTACAGTTCTCAACCAGATTCACCAAAAGAGGCAAAAGACCCATAATAAAACTTTTAATAGCTGAGTAAATGAGTACACCAACTATTAGACCCTCTAGACATGCATAAGCCCTAGGTTGTTCTCTCTCCATCATTTTGCAGTATTCCCTATAGCCAGACATCACTTCACAGCTTGAGATACTGACCTCAAACTCGGTGTTCAGAAAACAACTTAAACAGGTCTATTCTATAGCAACTGGGTACAGTAAGAAAGCTGAAGCAGGGTATAAAGGAGGCATAAAATCATAAAATTCAAAAAGAAGAAAAACATGAAGTTGCTGTGTATTAAACACATGTTTATTTAGCTCTACAAAGAACTAGATTTACATTGAATAATTATACATTTAGAAAATAAAAGCTTTTTAGTGTAAAACACAGTTTTAGTGTAAGAAAACATGCAGTAAAAAGGCTAATCTTTAGAGAGAGAATAAATTAGCAGTTGCTGGAACTGAGAGTAGGAATGGAGAGTATTTGCAAATGGGCCACAAGGGTTCTTATTAAAGTGATGGAAATGTTCTAAAATTGGATTGTGGTGGTGATTGTACAATTTTGTGGTGAATAGATTATACCTCAATGAAGTTTTTAAAAAGAAAAGGCCCCCAAAATATGTGTATCTATATTTTCTAGTTCTTTTCTTTATTAATTGTGTGATAGTTATGTTTTTAATTTACATTTTAAGGAACTGCATGCCAGAAATGCTTTTCTTTCTATGCTTATCTTTGCTCTTCAATAAAAGTGTTCCCCAATTAGTCAAAACTATATTTTATTTTTACTCTAGTTTTGGTAAACTATTAACATTTTTAAAAACAGTTTATTCTTTTTAATGACTTCCCTACTTTATGACTTTTCTTTTAAGCCCTAAATTCAAAAAAGTTGTGTCCAAGTAAAGGCTGGATTGTGGGTCAATTTAAGCAAAATGTACATACTATCACAAAATTCTTAAAACTTTTCTAGTCAAAATAATATGTATTTGCTGGGTAATGTCTTATTATTTTAATAATATACAAACTACAATCATACCCAAGTTCATGTAATCTGGAGCCTCATTTTCCTCACTTACAAGAATAAAACCACATTAGTTTATAGTTGCACATACTGGAAGACCAAATCGGATGGTGTATGTGAAAATACTTTGAAAATTAAAAAGTGCTACGTAAGAGTCATTATCATTATTACCATGAATTCCAAGATATGTGGGAATGCTAACTAAAAGGGATACTTTTTTCCCTGATAGCTCAGTTGGTAAAGAATCTGCCTGCAAAGTGGGAGATCACGGTTGGATCCCTGGGTCAGGAAGATCTGCTGGAGAAGGGATAGGCTACTTACTCCAGTATTCTTGGGCTTCCCTTGTGGCTCTGCTGGTAATGAATCCACCCACAATGTGGTAGACCTGGGTTCGATCCCAGGGTTGAGAAGATCCCCTGGAGAAGGCAAAGGTCTACCCACTCAAGTATTCTGGCCTGGAGAATTCCATGGACTAGTCCATGGGATCACAGAGAGTTAGACATGACTTGAGCAACTTTCACTTTAACTAAAAATAGCATTTTACTACTGTAATTCATAATTAAATCTGTTTTTAAGTTAGTTGTTCCTACCATCTGAATGAAAAGGAATAGGAAAAATGTATCTGTCTGAATTTAAGGAAGTTTTTCTTTCAACAGAGAAAGAAAAAGCAATGTTACTACTGTGACTCAAATAACATTTTTAGACATGAAATACTGCTGCTGCTGCTAAGTCGCTTCAGTCGTGTCCAGCTCTGAAATACTAATGTGCCCAAATATTCAGGAAGAATTGACTTACCGCATTAGTGAAAGAAAGTTAAATTTTTTAGGGGCACAGAAAGCTTCTATTCTACAAAGCAGTTTTGGACTGTACTCCTCAACATTTCCTAACCAAAAAAAAAAAAAAAAAAAAGATAACTTTTGTGAGAATTACATTTCACTGTGTAAAAGTACTATCAAGTTCAGGAAACATTAAGCATAATCTTAATTAAAAACTTGTCTGATTTCACACTGTTGTTAAAACCTCTTTTCTCACTAGTTATCCACAGTTTTATTACTCATCTGTCTCTCTACATTACATAGTAATATCATAGATTTCTTTTCCTTCATCTATGCCTGAAGCTTAAGAAAGAACCATGGTATCTGTTTTGTTCCATAGGATACACAGGGAGAAACATTGAAAACTTGTCACCGTCTGCATGATGAATATCCAAATGACACAGAGAATGAAAAGGCTGGACAGTGAGTTAAATAGGGACGTCAGAGTTTGAAAATTATTCAGCCATGAGCACAGAGGTGTGGCCCTATTGTAAGATTTTTTACTTAAGATTTTATTCATAATATTAAGCACTATTATGTATAATATTAAGCACTTAGTAACCACTAAGCTATCTATTAATGGTCAGACATATCAATTCAGAACAAAGAACCTAGAAAAAGTGATTTGTCTTATCTTTTTTCATTTGATTCCACCTGCCATTTGTACAAGTGATAATTAAGAGACAGTCTTTTCATCCTTGTTTTCCTTCTTAAGGTCACCACATCTGTCATGAAAAGTGTCCATAACCCCATTTTCTCTGTAACTTGCCTTTAGACCTAAAATTCAGTTCTATAGCTAGTGACAAGAAACATAAGGACATACATATTTTTTTAAATTAAAATTTGAGAAAAAGATATGCAAAGCAGTGTTCATAGAGGAGATAGTTTTCATTTTAATTTTTTAAAAAGACATTTAACTTTCAGTTTAGAGGAAGATGAGAAAGAGAGCTCCATACTTTTCAATTTTTAATTACAACATGAACAAAAGTTTGGATCATTTTATGGAAATCATTTGCAAATGAAAGAACACTTGTGATTTTCCTTAATAGAGAATTAGCATTGAAACATTTTGACTCAAAGGGCTACTTACATTTCAGATTGTCTACTGAAATGTGAAATTTAAAACATATTATTTCTCTTCCCTACAGTACTCATTTCTTTTTGTAGTGATATTAAAATTGATTTTACTACCTATGATATACTTTAAATTATTTTCCTTCATCAAATAATGTTTCTTTCCCTTAAGATTTAATTTCTATGTATAATCTCACTAATATAAAGAAGTACTATATGCAATAGTTTTATACTGTTGAGTATTTCACATAATTCCACTTACTCTAATACTTAAAATGCCACATAGATGGAGTTCAGTATAAGTTGACACTTCACTTTCTTTTGCTTATTGACTCAGGGAAGGTTTAAAATGAGTTTAAATGACACAGAGAGAATAATATATGGCAAAATTCTACTCTCTAAGATGTGATCAGATTAATTTATGAGAGTGTTTGCATTCTAGTCACACTTTTGAGATGTTAGACAAATAAACCTTGTAATTTTTTTAGAAATGGTTACATGCTTGAAGACTTTTAATCAAATGGCTTATAATCAGATCTTAATATCCTAATATATGGTATACTAGAACTTCACCCTTTCTGATATTAATATATATCTAACTTCTTTCACTGCTGTTTTTTTACTGTGAAATTTTCAAAATATTTTTGTACTTCACATGTAGTTAAGCCAATTCAGCATGTGTTTACTGTTTTTATGCTTATGCTAACTTGACCTTTAAAAACCACATTAAACATTGAAACTGTTTTGTCTGTGAAAGTGGAATCTGAGATTACATGGCCAGATAGTGGTTCATATTAGTTTAGCCTGTAATTTTCAGGGTATTGACGATCTCCCCAATCCTACTGTGAATTTGCAAGGTAGTTAACTGAAGCCAGGGTTAATAACCAAGTCATCTAACCCATGGGTTTCCCTGACAACTCAGTTGGTAAAAAATCCGCCTGCAATGAAGGAGACCCCGGTTCGATTCCTGGGTCGGGAAGATCCCCTGGAGAAGGGATAGGCTGGCTACCCTCTCCAGTATTCTTGGGCTTCCCTTGTGGCTCAGCTGGTAAAGCCTGCAATATAGGAAACCTGGGTTTGATCCCTGGGTTGAGGAGATCCCCTGGAGAAGGGAAAGGCTACCCACTCCAGTATTCTGGCTTGGAGAATTCCAGGGACTGTATAGTCCATGGGGTTGCAAAGAGTTGGACACGACTGAGTGACTTTCACTCACTCACTCATCTGACCCACAAAATCTCCTGACAACTTAGCTCAGTGTTTAGCCTAATATATGACACCCATCGGTGGCAATTAGGGACATTAATGTGAGGGAGGGAGTATGACTTAGCAATGAACTAAATGTATACAGTTGATGAGATACACTGAAATATTCAGAATCATCTTTTTTCAGTTTATTTCCAGAAAGCAAGACCAATCATTTCATTTGATTTAGGAGGACATGGCTATTTTCAACACTGCTAACAAATAGAAGAGGTTTTTCCCTTTCATGGAAGGGCTCTGTCACTGAAAGTGTTTATATAAAATTTTCAGGGACATGGAATACATCTTGGCAGAAGGTAAACTACCTTATTCAGAAGTGAAATTATGATGTTTATTTCTGGGAGCACTGCCACCTAAAAATAGCCTGTCCAGTCACCTTATAGTGTATTCTTTTATTTCATGGGTGGAAGTGGAAGTTCAGAGCTGAGTCTGTGTTTATCTGTGTTCCTCACTTGACCTAATGGCCAAAAATGCCTGATGCCTTAAAGTACATTTTCTTTAAGAATATAATACAGTTATACCCTGTCAATTGGTCATCTAGTATTTCTCCCTACTCCCTCACACAACATCTAGTCAGGCCACTTGCTTTGGTGTCCTGTGAAAACACATGGCCTTCTGTGCTGTAACCTTTTCCTGGAATGGCTTTCCCCCAAACAGCCTTTTCTCATCTCTCTATTTAATTCCCAACTTATTCTCTCAGCTCTAGCTTGAGTTCTGTGTCTTCTTAGGACCTCACTACACCATCAGCTCCAAATGCTCTCTTTGAAATGCTGAGAACCCTTCTGTATGATATGGAATTTAATACAGCTCTGAAAGATTTCATTTGCTGTTTTTCATATGTATGAATCTTCTTACTTAGGAGAAGGCAAGAAGTTCTTTGAGGGTAGGAATCATACCTCATATTTCTACATCCCATAAAACTTGTTTAGGAAATTTTTACTAGATTAACTTTTGCTGCATGTGATGTGACCATAAATTCACTGGATTAAAAAACCAAATTTATGTCATAGAAAACAAAAAAGGTGAGTGAGTGGATTAATTGGTGGTAAAAGAGTTCATCCAAAATTTATCTTAAGCCTTAGAAAGACACATCCACTGCCTTCTAGATTTATGATGCATGCACCATCGCTTTAGTCATGTCTGACTCTGTGACTCTAAGGACCGTGTCTCGCCAGGCTCCTTTGTCTACATTTGTAGTTGTCCCTTAATATTCTGGAGGGATTGGCTCCAGGATCCCCTGTGGATACCAAAATCCTCAAGTCCCAGATATAAAATGCCAAAATATTTGCATATAACCTAAATTAACCCTCCTGTATACTTTAAACCCTCTCTAGATTGCATATGATATCCAATACAAGGAAAATGTTATATAAATAGGTGTAAATACAGCACAGTATGTAAATAGTTGTCAATACCATGTAAATGCCATGTAAGTTGTTTCTGTGTCAAATCCAAGTTTGTCATTTTTCTAACAGCGTTTGCCCACATTGTGTCCCTGTGTCACACTTTGGTGATTCTCACAATATTGGAAATTTTTTCATTAGTATTTGCTATCATAATCTGTGATCAGTAATCTTTGATGTTACTACTATGATTCACTGAAGATTCAGATGATAGCATTTTTTAGCAATAAAAGATGTTTTAATTAAGGTATGTACATTGTTTTTCAGACATAATGCTTCTTCATACTTTATAGACTACGGTATGGTATATACATGGCTTCCCTTGTGGCTTAGTGGTAGAGAATATGCCTGATAAGCAGGAAATGTGGGTTCAGTCCCTGGGTCAGGAAGATCCCCTGAAGAAAGAAATGGCAACCCACTCCCATATTCTTGGCTGGAAAGTCCCACTGACAGAAGAGCCTGGGGGCTACAGTCCATGGGGTTGCAAAAGAGTCAGACACAAGTTAGTGACTAAACAACAATAGTATATACATAACTTTTATATGCAAGCCATAAAATTCCTTTGACTTGCTTTATTATACTCACTTTATTGCAGTAGTCTGGAATTGAACCCGCAGTCTCTCTCAGGAATGCCTGTATTGTGACTGCACCTGTTATGTTCAGTTAGCATTTATCAAATTGGATTTTCTTTAGCTCTCTGAATAACTTCTTTTCTCAGAAATCAATACTATTTATCCCAACTAGTAATTTGTGTCAGTTTTCATTCTTTTGGAGAATAAATGAGGATGACATGTTTAATAATAATCCTAGTAGGGTATGGCAACCCCCTCCAGTATTCCTGCCTGGAAAATCCAGCGGACAGAGGAGCCTGGTGTGCTACAGTCCACAGGTTGCAGAGTCGGACACGACTCAGAGAGCAACACTGTATTGACCACTAAGGTGTGTCTAGGGAAAAGGCTATGTTAAAACGAGGCCGTTTTGAGTGTTCACCCAGCAGAGAGTCCTGACTCACTTTGGTTACTGAGGACACAAGACCGTAGGAGGGCAGGGTTTCCCCCAGGCATCCTCTGCAGCACAAACTGCAGTGGCTGCAGACGGCAGCGTTGCCCAGGGATCCCACAGCTGTTCTATTTCCCTGTCACGTGTGTGGCTTGGCAGCCAGAAGCTCTTGAAAAGTCTTCATCTTCCGTGGGGCTTCCCTTTGGAGTTAAGCTTTCCCCTTTCATAACGATGAAACAAAACTCTGTTGACTGAGCAATAGGTGTTTCACCTCATTTCTTTCTTGAATCATCCCTTAGTCCCGTTTTTTTTTTCTTTTTAGTTGGTGTACATAGTCTTCCACGTCACTTTCATGTGACATAGTGACTAAGCAGCTGGGAAAAATGCCGTGAGAGTGGCATGGATACACACATGTACAGCACATAGAGCCTGTTACACTCATGTGGTTGTGAGTGTAGGCAGGGTTCTTTCAACTTGCTACTACGTTGCCCCATCCTGGGCAATCACATCATGGAACCGTGGCACAGGTGAAATAAGAGGTGACCTTTGTCCTCCATTTGGCAAGAGCCAGACCCTTGTTTTGCCCAACGAGGGTGCCGTGGTTTAAGAAAATTATGGAGAAAGTGGCTATGATTTAGCAGTTTGCACCAAAAATGATTTCCCATCCAGAGGTTAAGGGGTGGGGCTTTACAATTTAGAAGAGACATGGATAAGTTAGAGCAGACTACTTCAGGTTCACAAAGGTTTAGTGTGAGGATGACTGAAAATTGTGTCCCATCTCCACTCATGACAGATCAGAAAGTAAGGAGCTTAGTGGCTTGGGGGAATTGATACAAGCTCTCATTGTAGGTCATTTGAAGACCTCAGGCTCTTTCTTATATTGGGGAAATGCTTGTATTCTCAGGACTTGGCCTAATAATGGTAGAAAAGAGGAAAATTATTTCATCCCTTCCCTTTTCTATAGGCAAAGCTGAAAATGATCAATGGGTAGTTATTATTAGCATATTTTAATAATAATAATAACACTACCAACAGTTACTAACCTATTGTGTGGAAGGCACTATTTTAAGGACTTTAACTCATTCAATCTTTGCAATCTGTTAGGCATATACCCTTTTATTATTCTCATTTTAGAGATGAGGAAACTGAGGCTCAAGAGGTTTAAGTAAATGACTAATCACACACAGTTGGCAAGATCTGAATCCAGAAAGACTGATTCCAGAGTTCTAGCTTTTAGCTACCATGTCATACTGTCTCATGTTTATTTTTCCCTCCATAGATATTTTAACACTAAACTAGGAGCCACAAAAGAGAAAAGAGACTCTCTGAAGGTTTGACAGAGGAAGAGATGAAGAGTGGATAATCATAAGTACAGGTTCTTGAATTCTAACAGACTTTTTTTTAAAAAAGAAGTGTAAATCTATGGCTGATTCATATCAATGTATGACAAAACCCACTGAAATGTTGTGAAGTAATTAGTCTCCAACTAATAAAAAAATTAAAAAAAAAATAAATAAAAAATTAAAAAATAAAAAGAGAAAAAAAAAAAGAAAACAAAGGTGTACATATGATAATGAAGTGTGACACTTATTTGATTTTATAATGGTGGCTGTTATTGGCATGACAGAATCTAAATATTTTTAGAAGTCAGAATGATTAAAAAATAAATTCTAGTTTAAAAATCAGTAGTTCTGGGCAATAACAACAGCTCTTTCAGTGACCTATGATCTTAGGTCACTTATACACATTATTCTTGACTTCTTTCCTGTGAAATATGGATTATATCTCTCAGAGTAGTTATAAAGGCAAAATTATACACAGGATATGAGAGCAAATTGAAGATTATAAAGCTGGGTTCAAATAAGAAGCTTTATTATTTTAGTAAGAAAGCAATATCAATTTATCAATAAAAATTACTATCAGTTATTAATAAACTGTCTTGCAATAGTTCATTTTATGAGAAGTGTACCAAAACGCTTTAGGTTATTTATGTCAATGCCTTAATGTTGCTGATCATCTGTCTTAGAAATTCTAAGACATTCAGGAAGTCTTGCTCTTTCTTCCATGAGCTGAGCACATGTTGCTCATACTCTATGGGTTTACTTACTACTTTGCATGATTGCCTGTCCCAGAAGACTGTGAGTCCCTAGAAGCAGTGGCTATTTTCTGTTAAACTTTGTATGTCTCAGAAGAGAGCTGGCTACGTAAATATAAAATAAATGATGTAGAAAGAATATAATCCAAGAAGACAGAGATCATGTTTTCCATATCACTGTTCCTATATTTTATCCAAGTATGTTATTCTGGAATAGGTTTGGATTGCTGAATAAATAGATTAAATATTTAACATTTAAAGCAACCACCACATAGCACTGCTAGATTAACAAATTTGACTTGTATCAGTCTACTCTGAGGGGCTTCCCTGGTGTCTCAGACAGTAAATAATTCACCTACAATGCGGAAGACCTGTGTTCGATCCCTGGGTTGGGAAGATGCCCTGGAGAAGGGAACAGCTACCTACTCCAGTATTCTGGCCTGGAGAATCCCATGGACAGAGGAGCCTGGCAGGCTACAGTGTGTGGGGTCGCAAAGTTGGACACGACTGGGCGACTCTAACACACACAGTCTACTTTGAAAAGCAAGTGCCTCTCTGACAAGAGCAAATGAGAGTAAATTAGAAATGTGACCATAAAGGAATGAGATTAATTTTCACTTGTGATTTGTAAAAATCAATCTCCTTACTTTACACTCATGTCTTGTAAATTAAAGAGGATTACCTAGATGTCTTACAGCAGTGCTTAGAGCTTTAACAAATACATCATACATTAAAAAAAAGTTATTTTACTGAAGGTGCTATTATAAATGGAATGTGATCTTCTGGAAAATAGTCTGTAAGCAGGTAGCACTGAATAAGTAAGAAAGCAATTCTTCAAAATAAAATACGTACAGAAAATAAAGCATATACCAGATCACAGAAAGGAAAGCAGTATAAATGACTTCCCAAAGGTAATAGGTGTGAATAAGACATGTCTGAGAGTATACTAGTTGAAATCAGTTATGCTAAAGTTATTTATGAAATAGACTGAATAACTTAAGAACAGAACTCCCATTCATACAAGGCATTTACTTCAAGCTTCTTGTCTCATCACTGAAGAAATATTTAAGTTTCTATTATTTTCCAAAATTATGTTCTTATCTCTAAAAGTTGGCAGTACACCACTTCAGTAATTCAGCTGTCTGAAAAATACCCCTGCATCTAAATTCATCTAAATTGACATAAGTGATAAAATTAAATGCTGAGAAGTGTTTAAAGGGTATTATATTAGGCAAACTAACATGAACATGATCTGTATATCAAATGATAATAAAACTACACTAATTTCTAATAGGAAATGGGGTTCACAAATGCAAATTTCTTAGTTCTACATACTCAATTCAAGAGTTTATAATCTTATAATCTATATCTGGAAACACTTTAAAAAATACTATTATAAAAATTGTGGTAATTTTTGTAATGTCACTTATCTGATCAACATTACTACTGAAGTAAGAGTTGATAGGTTCAAGGTATAAATATTATATACTTGGTATTGAGAGAGTCAATTCCTAGGCAGGCTGATAAGAAGTTCAGGTGTCCCCAAGGAGAGAGAAGAATTCTCAAGGAGGAGGAAAGGACAAACTTTTTTTCTCTCTACATTCCTTAGGCTTATATAACAATAATGTATCCTGCTTGAGGATAGTCTCTGGAAAAAAACCTTCTGGCTAATCCTGTTATCTTAAAATGTAAATTATGGGAGTGGGTCTAGTGAGGTCTTTACAACCTCCAGACATTCTTTTGATTCACTGTAATAAGTAGTTAAAAAGTATATAACTTCATTGCTAACACTAGTAAGGGGGCATTTTCTGTCCCCTTCTGATGTCTATGTCAGAAGCTTTCTCTATTTCTTTATACTTAAATAAAACTTTATTACATAAAAGCTCTGAGTGATCAAGCCTCATCTCCAGCCCCAGATTGAATTCTTCTCCTCTGGAGGCCAAGAATCCCGGCATCTTTCGTGGTTCAGCAGCAACCTTTCATCTTGGGGGCTCTTCCGGGACAAGGACAAGGTAAGTAAGGATGCTTCGAGCTCTAGTTCTTTGTTCTCCTAGCGAACATGTTTTCTGCTGTACTTTACGAGCTCTATGGTGTGCTTGTGTGAATGAATGACATGCCCTGCGCAAAACAGGCAGAGCCCTGCTGTGTGGTTCCACGGTGACCATATATGACTGTGGCAGAAACCTGGCGGGGGTTTATACCGACCTGCCAATGCCAAGAGGCACCCAACGTCACCTTTGGGGACCGACCAGAAATGGGCAAAGCGTGTGGACCAAACTCTCCTTTCTTGGTCAAACTTCCCAGTCTCTTTGACCATTTCATAACATCTTGGGAATTAGAACTACTAACCTAATTTGTCGAATCATAGATTTTCAAGGGGCTTGTGATCTGTGCTCTTACTGCGTACTGTTACATAGGTCCCAAGCTTAGATTGGTAGTCAGGAAGCACCTAGCCTCACTAGGAATTGAGAGTTCAGAAGTTAGATGGAGCTCCAGCTCCAAGAGCATCTCTGAGGTTAAAGGTTACTCAAGAAATAGAAAGAATCAAGGAGGATCTGGGAGACTATTTAGAGGACCCAGAAAAATATATTAGAGCTTTTAAAAGTGTTACTCTGCTTTATGACCTTACTTGGAAGGATGTGATGTATATCTTGGGACAAATGCTGACTCATGACTCAAAATCTCAAGTTTTGGGGAAAGCTGTTGCTTATGGAGATGAATGGCTTGGTAATGAATCAGTAGGAAAGAAGAAGGGCAGCTATTCACACTGGGAATCAGGCAGTCCCAACTATAGAACCAGACTGGGACTATAATATGGCTAAAGGAAGATGGGATCAGTCATTTTGTCAGATGTATTCTTGAAGGGCTCAGGTAAGCGCATGCTAAGGCTTTAAACTATGCCAAATTGGCAAACATAGAACAGGAGGAGAAGGAAGCTCCTGGTAAATCCTAGACAGACGAGAGAAGCCCTTTGCAGATTCACTGAGATTGATCCCGAAAGTGAAGAGGGAAGAGTGATCTTAAAAGATACATTTCTTACTCAGTTGGCTCCAGATATCCGCCATAAGCTATTAAAACAGGCGTATGGACCAAATCAGTCTTTGGCTAATGTGTTGCAACTGGCCCAAACAGTCTATTATGGTAGTGAACATGAGGAAAAGAAAGAAAGGCAGAAAAAGACAAAGGAACAGGCGGAAGCCCTCGTAATGGCTATAAGAACCGTTCTTAAACAGCCTGAGAAAAATGCCCAGAGGGACCCAGGTGAAAATTACTGCTATTACTGTGGAAAGGAGGGGCACCTCAAGCGGGATTGCCCTCAGGCATCTAAGCCACCCCGGCTGCACGTCTGGTCTACAAGGGACCACACTGGAGGAGAGACTGCCCTCAGAAGCATAGGTTTCAGGGGTCAGGACTGAAGATGCCCGGGGATCCCCACACAAGCTCCCATCTACACCTGAGGAATCTCGGGTATTAATAACCGAGGGGGGGCCAACCCGTCAATTTCCTTTTAGATACTGGGGCAACTTTCTCTGTGCTTACTGAAGCCCCTGGCCTACTTTCTTCCCAATCTGCTTCCGTAGTGGGACTGTCTGGACAAGCCAAACGATTGTTCTTTAAGCTGTAACTGGGACTGTGCTATTTTCACATGAGTGTCTGATCGTGTCAGAGTCTTCCTCCCCCCTTTTGGGGAGGGATATACTGAGCAAGGTCCATTCCTCTGTTTTCATGAATATGGAGCCCTCCCTTTCTCTCCCTTTAATTGAACAAAATGCCACCCTGGATAGGCTGATGGAAAATCTGTGGGTCAAGCACAAAATGCTATTCTTGTAGTTGTCAAGCTCAAAGACCCGCACTTATTTCCACATAAGAAGCAGTATCCACTGAAGCCCGAGGTTAAGGAATAGATGAAATCTTACTCTACTGATTTCTCATGATGTGAGTGGAATCTTAAACTCGAAGGTTAATACTTGAATGACAAATAGTAGGCTTCTTAAATATCAGTCATTGTTATTACAAGGACCAATAACAAAGCTTAAAGTATGTGGAAATTTAAATCCTGCCACTTTCCTTCCTGAGAAGGAAAATGAAACACCTGATCATGATTGTTCCCAGTTTCCAACTTTAAACTATGCAGCTCAGGAAGATCTAATGGATACCCCATTAGAAAATCCTGAAATGGAAATATTTACAGATGGCAGTTCTTTTGTTCGGGATGGAAAGCGTAAAGCAGGTTATGCCATGGTGATGGCTGAACAGGTTTTAGAAGCAAAATCTCTCTCCCAGGGAATCAGTGCTCAGTTAGCAGAGCTTGTGGCTCTGACCTGAGCTCTAGAGTTAAGCAAAGGGCAGCTAGTAGATATCTACACTGATTCTAAGTATGCTTATTTGACTTTACATGCTCATGGTGCTATATGGAAAGAAAGACAGTTTAAAACGGCAACAGGAGAACCGATTAAGCATTTCAGAGAGATCAGGAGACTATTAACTGCTGTGTATTGTCCTAAAGAAGTAGCTCTTATGCATTGCAAAGGGCACAGCAGGGATGGGGGTAAAGTAGCCAAAGGTAATCAGCTGGCTGACTGTCAAGCCAGAAAAGCAGTGCTTTACTGAAACCCCTTCACTGCAGACACCCTTGATCTGGACCGGTCCTGTGCAACAGGGAAAAACCACAATATACTGAGGAAGAATTAAAGAGATATGAGAAAAGGGGAGCAAAGATTGCTGATAAAAGGATGGTTACAGTCCGTGGATGGACGATTACTAATTCCTGAAAATGCTCAATGGAAAAGTTTTCCTAAAGCTGTGGAATTAACTAATTATGTAACTCAGCTCTCAGCTTTTCAACAGGCATTAAAGGAATTCCAGGAAGTGACTGCTGACCCAGCTTCTGAGTCAAGCAAGCCTCTATTTGAGCCAGGAACCAAGGTCCTGATAAAAATATTGGGACCTGGGAGCCAATCTCTCGAGCCCCTCTGGGAAGGCCCTTACCAGGTTATTCTTTCTTCTCCCACAGTTGTCAAAGTTCCAGGAATTGATTCGTGGGTGCATCATACCCAAGTTAAGAGGTGGCACCCTGACCAAAAACTAACAGACGTCATTTTATGTCTTTACTTTCTATGCTCTGACTTTGTACTTTTCAGATGGGCCTGATAATCTATGTGAGTCTACTGCTGCTGACTCCAAACATCCTGAGTCTGCCGTTTGCCCCTCAAGACAACGCCTTCCTGTCCTGACTCATTCCTACCCCACATTCTACAATTGGTCTAATTGCTGGGTCTGCAGAGCACTCCCCTCCTCAAGTGGAAGACTTCCCATGGTGGGTTTCTCCACTTCAAGGAAAGGACTTTCTTCAACTCTGTGATGACATCTAACAATCCTAAGATGGACTGATGTAACTATGGACATAATGTGACTTTTCATTTTGATTTTAACTTGGTTTAATGACTATTTTGCCTTACATCTGTAACTGTATAATGGGGTTTTCTAACTGTCTAAAAGCTTTTAAGTTACAAACGGTTGTCCAAGCTCCTACGAGTGCCACAATCTCCTCCAACTATTACTTGGATACCGTGGATCAGAGACCCTCAATATGAGGGTTAGGAGAATATGTTGCCTCAACAATTTAGGGACCATGCCCCTAAACAGCAGGAAGTAGTTATGGAACGAAAATGATGCCCCTTTCCCTTAGCAACATAATTCTCCTAAAAGAAAAAGGGGGAATGAGAGAGTCAATTCCTAGGCAGGTTGATAAGAAGTCCGGGTGTCCCCAAGGAGTGAGGGCTCTGGACTTCTCAAGGAGGAGGAAAGGACAAACTTTTTTTCTCTCTACATTCCTTAGGCTTATATAACAATAATGTACCCTGCTTGAGGATCGTCTCTGGAAAAAACCTTCTGGCTAATCCTGTTATCTTAAAATGTAAATTATGGGAGTGGGTCTAGTGAGGTCTTTACAACCTCCAGACTTTCTTTTGATTCACTGTAATAAGTAGTTAAAAAGTATATAACTTCATTGCTAACACTAGTAAGGGGGCACTCTTTCTGCCCCCCTTCTGATGTCTATGTCAGAAGCTTTCTCTATCCCTTTTATACTTTAATAAAACTCTATTACACAAAAGCTCTGAGCGATCAAGCCTCGTCTCTAGTCCCAGATTGAATTCTTCTCCTCTGGAGGCCAAGAATCCCAGTGTCTTTCGTGGTTCAGTAACATGTGCATTACTCTGTATACATATGTAAAATGAGTTCATGTGAAGGATAATACTGTGTAAAAACAGCACTCTATAAAAACAGAAATATCTCACATGCACCATTTGCAGAGAGGAGTGAAGGGGAAAATTCTGTAATCACAACAGAACTGGGCTCTATCTAAACCTGCCTCCTACCTATAAAGGGTGTGAGTCCTACTCTAATGGGACACTACAGTCTCCTGGGTTGATCACCAGTGTCCTCACCATGATTCCCTATCAGCTATGACAACAGTATGTGTAATTGCAGTCAAAGTGTTGAGGTCAAGCTCCTAATTTTGGAATCACCAAATACATGTAAAAATGAATCATCACAGAGAAGAATATTTTTCATACCCAGTAATTAATATTATAGGATAGTTAGTAAGTGGAAAGAACTGGGGTAGTGGATTCTAGGGTAATAGTGATCACTGAAATGGCTAGTCTACATTGAACAGTGAAGATAACTTGGATAGTTGGATTATCCCACTTGTTCTGGGACGTGCAAGATCACACAAAATGATGTCACTTCAAAGGTTGAGGACATACCCTTCTACCTGGGATGTACTAGTTATACCTATACCTACTTATAACCTATATGATTTCCATTATTAGTCTACAAACATTTGTGTAAAAGTGTGAAATATAATATCCATGAGAAGAAAGGGTGAACTACTTCCGATTTCCCTCCTGGGGTGAAGATTATAAATGGGTATGTATCAACCATGCACTTGCATACAAATACATATAAATTTTCTCTTTTTAAACTGCAGTACCTTTAATATGTCTACTTTGTGTGGATGTGTATGTGTGTTCAGTCCTGACTGACTCCCTGCTACCCTGTGGACAATAGCCCCTCTGAGGGCTGTAGCCAACTGTAGCCCCATGGACAGGCTCCTCTGTCTATGGGATATTCCAAGCAAAATTACTGGAGGTGGGTTGCCGTTTCCGTCTCCAGGGGATCTTCCTGACCCAGGGATTGAACTTGTCTCTCTTGAGTCTCCTGCATTGGCAGATGGGTTCCTTACCAACTGTCCACTTTAAACCTTCCTTAGCTGGGTGGTGGTTTGTGCCTCCTCACATTTTTGAGGGAATTTTCTAGAAGTTTTCCATTATCAGCTTGGCATTTGATTATGCAGCTTGAAGGGGTTTCAGTGTCTTTAAGTGATTTCTAATAGTTCAAAAATCCTAAGTAAATTCTTATATTTCATAAAAGATCTCACTGGTAACTCAAAGGCTCCCAGTTTGAAGTTATCAGACCTTTTAGGAGACCACAATTATAATGTTGATATTTTTATGGTCAACAGCTCTTTTGTTGTACAAAGTCTTTAAAAAAATAATATTGAAGAAACTATAACAGTCATAAAATTAATATCAAGGAGATTCTGTCCTTTATGCTGTTTCATAGAGAGAGGGGTTTAGACACAAAGAACAATATAAATAAACACACCAGACAATAAACACTTCATGATTAGGAGCATTATGTTCTATGCTCTGTGTCCCAACACTCCCCAGTGCAAAGATGTTCATGTATAACACTGTCATTAAGTCTTTACCAGCTATATGAAGTTATATTTCATCACAAAATCAATATTTTTGAAAAATAAATCTAAGATTGCATTAATTTAGCAGGGTTCAGAAAAGAAAGAGTTTTTTCCTAGGCCCTGACTTGATTTTTACTCCTATAACTGAAAATATTTAATCCCCAGAGGCACAGTATGAAGTCAGGAGTGAAGTCAGAAGCAGTTTTACTGTAGTACCTCCCGCCAGTGTTAAGGGAAGCATAATGCAAGTTCAATGCAATACCTTATGTCTCTAAGCACTTCTTATCTAATATTTAGGTAAATAACATAGTTGTGCCTATCCAACTCAAAAATCCCTACTGCAGCACAAATGGACAAACGTAAAAAATAGCACTGGGTCAAACTGCTTTTATGGAAGGGGATTTCTCCTGTCATCTGATGGCAACAGTAACTATTTACTGAACTGTACACAGTCTCAGGGAGCTCCTAACATACTGTACTGGTGTCTAATATCAGGGACTCCTCCATGTTCAGGAGAGGTGGACATTAATCAAATTCTCAAATATGGTTTTATCTACACAGTCTGGAATGCAGCCACTAGAATACATTTTTTTCTAGTTTTTGTTGCAATGTGTCAGTTTTTAAATTTATATTTTAAACAGACACAATAGAACATGCTTTCATTTGGTTTACTCCACACTGATGCAATGTGTTTAATGTATAAACTTGTATCAAAATGTCTTCTTCATC